>NC_090193.1:2692500-2777500 GCF_024679245.1 Pseudorasbora parva | reverse complement strand
GGTCTCAGCAATGCTTAGGTAGGTGGAGCGTGTCAAAGTAACATCCACATTGATTGGAGGACCCAAGGTTTCCCAGCAGAACATTGGCCAAAGCATCACACTGCCTCCGCCGGCTCGCCTTCTTCCCATAGTGCATCCTGGGGCCATGTGTTCCCCAGGTAAGCCACACACACACACACACACACACACCCGGCCATCCACGTGATGTAAAAGAACACGTGATTCCTCAGACCAGGCCACCTTCTTCCATTGCTCCGTGGTCCAGTTCTGATGCTCACGTGCCACTGTTGGTGCTTTGGGCGGGGTCAGGGGTCAGAGGTCACCCTGACTGGTCAGCGGCTATGCCGCCCCATACGCAACAAACTGAGCTGCTCTGTGTATTCTGACAGCTTTCTATCAGAACCAGCATTAACTTCTGGAGCAGTTTGAGCTCCAGTAGCTCGTCTGTTTGATCGGACCCCACGGGCCAGCCTTCGCTCCCCACGTGCATCAATGAGCCTTGGCCGCCCATGACCCTGTGGCCGGTTCTCCACTAGTCCTTCCTTGGAGCACTTTTGATAGATACTGACCACTGCAGACCGGGAACAGCCCACAAGAGCTTGCCCATTTCTCCTGCTTCTAACACATCAACTTTGAGGACAAAATGTTCACTTGCTGCCTAATATATCCCACCCACTAACAGGAGCCGTGATGAAGAGATCATCAGTGTTATTCACTTCACCTGATCCGTCATAATGTTATGCCTGATCAGTGTATATCCTCTAATAACTGTGGACATGTGCATAAGCCACATTAATATCTGACACTTGAGAAAAGCATAGCTCAAAAGCCTTCATTTTGTACTCGCATCATCCATTTTCGTCAAACACAGAATCAGGAGGGATTCTTCTTACCTTTAATATTTTCACCACTACTTTCTCGTTGTTCGTGATGTTGATTGCTTCAAACACTTCGCTGTACTTTCCTCTGCCTAACTTGCGGACCAGTTGAAAATCATCTTGATTGCTGAGAAATATATTCACATCAAGTTTTTAATGTCATTGAAGTAATTTTAACATGATTAAATGGATGTGATAAATCCTGTGATCAGCCAATAACGGTCTGAAGACATTCTGAGACAGGATTCCTACACATTTTCCATTTCAAAATTCCAGATTTTCAAACAAAATTTAACATTAATAATCCATACAGCATTGTTTTTAGCTTTATATTTGGTATATAGTACAGTCATCTATAAATATTTCTATTTTCTCTGTTTTTTTCATAGATTTTCTCGAAATTGACAATGTATAGTCGCTAAAATAATACAGACTTTTCCATGCACACAAAAAAATTATTCACATGCGTACAGGAATGTTTTGGATGCTTACGCGTTAGTTTATAGTTTTATATATACTGTAACATTTGATGTTGTGCATCAGTACTATCTTTAGAAGACAAGAGCATGGAAGCACATGCATTAATAGAGATCTATTTGCTAAAAATGTGGCTTTCCTTCGAGTAGTACCTCTAATATCAAGGCCTAATGTCACATTTAATGCTTCCTCTGTGGTGGCAGAGAAACCACAACACCAAATGGGCTGATGGTGAAATACGGCTGTGTGCATTGTCCAACGGTATAAGTTCAAGGGTCTATAAAAAAGACTGGTACTGTAAAAACAGTGTTCAATATGTGGCTTTTGTTAGGGCAGTGCATCGTATTTTGTGTCCTATATGCTATGGTTAATGGCGTCTTGTGCACACACAAAAATCGTAATTTTTAAACTCTAAAATATTTTTTATTCTTGCAAAGGTCCTTTTAGAGGCTCTGTAATGGTGCTAAGAAAACTCAAAACGCTTAAAACATGCATTTTTTTGCATTATGAAAAAGTGCATGCTGAGTTAATTCAGTTTTTGACAATCATTATAGAATAACAGCTGCCATGAAAACACTTCTTGATACATTTATTTTCATTAAATTCTTAATTTTCTAGAAAACTAAATAGGGACTATAGACAGGGAATGTCAATATTTTTCTGCTTTCGTATATTTTCTAAATATTTTTTTCCCATACTTTTACAGATCTGGAGATTACTCAAATCAAATTCCATACTAATCCAAATTGCGTAGGAACCCTGGAGAACCAAACAAAACTCAAAACTCACGTCAAAAGTGCTCTTCTAAAAGCTAAATGCTACCGCAGGGCAGGAGTGTCCCACAATGAGAGCAGCACATTTACATTTACATTTAATCATTTAGCAGACGCTTTTATCCAATGCGACTTACAAAAAAGGGGAGAACAATAGAAGCAACGAAACAAACAAGGCCAACAACCTGTAAGAGCTGTAAAAAGTCTCAATTAATTAGCATATACACAGTTTTTTTTTTTTTTTGACAAACAAACAAAAATTAATGGATAGTTAAGTAATCTTCTTTATTGGTCAGGTGCAATTGGAAGAGATGTGTCTTAAGATGTTTTTTTAAAAATGGCTAGAGACGCGGCAGCACGAATTGAGATCGGCAGGTCATTCCACCAGGTGGGAACGGTCCAGGAAAATGTCTGTGAGAGCGATTTCATGCCTCTTTGGGATGGAACCACGAGGCGCCGCTCACTCGCAGAACGCAAGCTTCTGGAGGGTGTGTAAGTCTGAGCAAGTGAGTTTAGGTATATTGGTGCAGTGGTTGTTTTGTAGGCGAGAACTAGTGCCTTTTTTTTGATGCGAGCAGCCATTGGCAACCAGTGCAGTTTGATGAAGAGAGGCGTAACATGCGTTCTCTTCGGCTCATTAAAGACCACTCTCGCCGCTGCATTCTGGATCAGCTGCAAGGGTTTGATAGTGCATGCTGGAAGCCCAGCCAGAAGAGCATTACAATAATCCAGTCTGGAGAGAACAAGAGCTTGAACCAGGAGTTGTGCAGCCTGTTCTGATAGGAAGGGTCTAATCTTTCTAATGTTGTATAAAGCAAATCTGCAGGACTGGGCTGTTGCAGTAATGTGGTCAGTGAAGTTTAACTGGTCATCAATCACAACTCCAAGGTTCCTGGCTGTCCTTGATGGAGATATGGTCGATGAACCAAGCTGAATCGAGAAATTTTGATGAAGTGCTGGGTTTGTTGAGAAAACAAGTAATTCTTTCTTTGCAAGATTGAGTTTAAGATGATGCTCTTTCATCCAGTCAGAAATGTCTGTCAGACAGGCAGCGATACGAACACTGACTGTAGGATCATCTGGTTGAAATGAGAAGTAGAGTTGAGTGTCATCAGCATAGCAGTGATAGGAGAAGCCGTGTTTCTGAATGACAGAACCTAATGATGACATGTAGATGGAGAAGAGAAGTGGTCCAAGGACTGAGCCCTGGGGAACCCCAGTAGCTAGATGATGTGACTTAGACACTTCACCTCTCCATGACACCCTGTAGGACCTACCAGAGAGGTAAGACCTGAACCACTGGAGGGCAGTTCCTGAGATACCCATCGTCTTAAGTGTTGACAGGAGGATCTGGTGGTTAACTGTGTCAAAAGCAGCAGACAGATCCAGCAGAATGAGCACTGAGGATTTGGAAGCTGCTTTTGCCAGTCTCAGTGCCTCAGTTACCGAGAGCAAGGCCGTCTCAGTCGAATGGCTGCTTTTGAAGCCGGATTGGTTGTTGTCTAGGAGGTTGTCCCGTTCAAGAAACATAGAGAGTTGATTGAACACAACTCGCTCAAGGGTCTTTGCAATGAAAGGCAGAAGGGATACCGGTCGGTAGTTTTCTAAAAGTGCTGGATTCAGAGAGGGTTTCTTAAGCAGTGGGGTTACCCGAGCCTGCTTAAATGCTGTGGGAAAGGTTCCCGTGTGAAGAGAAGTGTTGACAATGTGAGTGAGTGCAGGAGCGATTGAAGAAGAAATAGCCTGAAGGAGGTGAGTGGGTATAGGATCAAGTGGACAGGTAGTAGGGTGATTGGAAAGGATGAGTTTAGAAATATCTGCCTGGGAGAGTGGAGAGAAGGATGGAAGCGTGTTCGTGTTAGTTGTTGAGATGTGCGTGTAAGTTAGTGATGAGGAGAACTGTTTGCTAATGAGAGCTGTTTTGTTGGTGAAAAATGATGCAAAGTCATCAGCTGTAAGAGTTAATGAAGGAGGGGGAGGAGGAGGACAAAGGAGAGAGGAGAATGTTTTAAAGAGTGTGCGAGAGTCAGAGCAATTGTTGATTTTGTTGTGGTAGTATGTTGTTTTAGCAGTGGAGACATTTGTAGAGAAAGAAGAGAGAAGAGACTGATACAAGGTAAGGTCAGTATAGTTTTTAGATTTCCGCCATTTCCTCTCTGCTGCCCTGAGTCCAGAGCGATGTTCACGGACAACTTCAGACAGCCAGGGGGCAGATGGGGTGGGGCGGGCTGGTCTGGATGAAAGGGGGCAAAAACTGTCTAAGGAGGATGTTAGAGTGGAGCAAAGAGTGTCGGTAGCACTGTTAGTGTCCAGTGCTGAGAACTGAGCAGGTGGAGGGAGTGAAGAGGAAACCATAGTGGATAGGCGAAAGGAAGAGAGTGAGCGTAGATTACGCCGAAAGGTGATCTGTGTTGGAGTGCGTGTTGTATCAGGAGTCAGTATGAGGTTAAGAGTAGGGTTGGGAATCGTGAGAAATTTTTCGGTTCCGGTTCCGGTTCCGATTCCGCCTAACGATTCCGGTTCCGATTCCGGTTCCATTAAAATTATTAAACAAATAGTGGTAAAGGAAAAAGGCACAATACGCAACTTTAAACAATACTTTTTTGTGTTTATTACTTGCTCTCAAAAGAATTTACAGGTTGGCAATGTCAAAAAAAAGTCCTGTACTATACATATATTACAGGATTAATCGAGCCATATGGAATTTATGGAAATTAAAATAAACATGTTCAAATTTACACCTCTGAAATTGTCTTATTACATTTTCTCTCTCTGTTTTAGGGATGTTAACCGATGACTGTTTGACCGATGGTTGACCGTCAACGTTAACCGATCAAAGTTGTCTGTTAAAAAAAAAAAAAGTGATCTCTAAATTAGTCTATTATAGACAGTGGACTAAACGCTACTACAGTTAGCCGTCTCATTCCAAAATATTTTTGTGTGAAGTGAACATATCCCTCGCGCTCAATTTTTCATAACTCTTCTGTTTGTACTTAATAAACCAATAAAAACATTTGGTGCGAGGTCGCAGCGTTTGCGCGCTCACAAGGTTTGCAAAAAGTAAACAGTTAGAGCCAGAGCAGACGACAGTATGAAGCGTGCATTCCGCATAAGATGGGCTTACATTTGGAAATATATATATATATACACACATTTCAGTGGTAACACATAAGGTGTTGATCGTCTTTCTTTATTATTGTTAGCACTAACTTACCTCGAACCAAAGCGGCGTCTCTTCAGAGCTGTCATTTTCTTAAATGAGCCGCGGCAATGTTTCAAATGAGCTCATAACGCTAGACAAACGCCTTTATTTTCAGCACGATCACATTGTACCCAAACCATTTCGAAACTAATGAGCCATTGTCCTTGGATTACAAACAAGCTCCTTGGCGCCGCGTTTGCGGGACTCGCGCTGTGGGGGATTTTAAAAAAGTGACGTGAGGGGAAAGGAGGCGGCAGCGCTAGGACAGTGTGAGTGTGAGTATGTGTGTGTGTGTGTGTGTGTGTGTGTGTGTGTGTGTGTGTGTGTGAGAGAGAGAGAGAGCGGGAGCGCGGCTCGCGGCTATACTCCCAGCGCTTCGCACACACATTGCACCAGAACCGTTTTCGGAACCGACACTCAGGAATTTCGCGCGGTTCCGGTATTTTTCAAAAATCAGTATCGGTTCTGCATAAGAACCGGTTCTCGGTTCCCAACCCTAGTTAAGAGTGATGAGAAAGTGGTCTGAGGTGTGTAATGGAGTAACTAAAGTGTTGTCCGTGGAGCAGAAGAATATAATTAATAAACTGAAGAGGAAAAAACCAAATGTGTGTGCAGATAACGTGATAACGGCCTCTTTCTGGAAGAATCTGGTAAATCTAAAAGCTTCTTCACAAGGGAAAAATGTAACAAATCCCAAACACAACATAAACCTAAGAAACCATGGACAATTATTTTGTTTGCTACTTTACATATAACACTGCAATCTCAATGTTGCAATTACAGCAAACCAATATATTAGTTGCAAGAAAACGTTTGTGAACCTTTTAAACAGGATGAAGATGTCCAAATTTCACTTATTTTGTTTAAAACATTTTTTTGTTCATTTAGCACTTCCCTTCAGTAGCAACAGAAGATCATTACATGATTACCAAAAGACAAATTAAGCACAATTTACCCTGATCTTCAAATTCAAAAGTGGTCACCCCCGGCTCTTAATGCGTCATGTTTCGTTCTGGAGCATCAGTGAATGTTTGAAGCTTTTTTAATAGTTGTGTTTGAGTCCTTCAATCGTCTTTAGATCTCAGAATCACACAGCCACTGCACACACACGCGCACGCGCACGCACGCACACGCACACACACACACAGCCTTGGATCATCAGAGAGTGTTGACAGGGATTCACAGGGATTAAGAATTTAGGGTCCTTGTGGACTGTAAACATCTTTTATGTAAAATATCTTACCCCATTACTACATAAATAAAACAACACGCATTTTGTTAAAATGATTGTGGTTCACATACTTTTTCTTGCAACTGTATACACACTTTATGATTTAGTAATACATACCCCCACTCAATGACATGAGACTCATAGTCCCAGTATTCTCTGGGCCGGTGTGTGTTCACCTCAGTGTAGACTCTGGCGCGACTCGCCACAGGTCCTGACATGACACACAGTTTGACACGGTTTACTACGGTGTGAGTTAAAATCAGATGGAAAACACAAACAGTTGTGCTGAAGGCCACAGAAGATGGAAGCACCTCTGGGTGTCTGTGGGAGAAGAGTAAAGGAAGTGGAAATCTGAGATTTTGTCAGGAGGATACTATTTAGGACAATTTACTTAATACACAGTATATAAATGATTATGAAACATGATCACCACGAAGGGTTTGAGACATTATTTAATTGATGCACCTGCTGTGTGCCATCTGTGCAGCAAAGCTTTGCATGACTTAGGGTGCGTTCACACTTGTAGTTTAGTTAGTTTGGTTCGTTTGGTCCAGACCAAAAAACAAAAACAAAACATATAGTCCTGGTCCGCTTAGCGTTCACACTGGCATTTTTAACAGTGAACCTAAAGTTACTGAACCAAAGGCTCAGGGAGACGCTCACAACCTGATTGGTCGGCTGACCTGATACATATGGCATTATTTTTACCCGCTGAAAACTCATGAAGAGCTCATGAAATGTTCAAAACATTCAAAACAGCAGCAGGATTTCCTCCGTTGTCTTTACCGTCTAATGGGCAACACAGGTCCTTTGATGAGAAGAACCAGGTTTGCTTTTTGTGCGTTTTTTCTAGCATTTTTGAAACATGCTCGTCGGACCAAATATTGATTAGGCACTTCCTCGTTGCTCCACGTTTGCCCTCTAATGGTAATGTTACTCATTTTGGATACACGATCTTTCTGCGGCATCAAATTAGCTGACTTGTAGCGTCGCATCTTGTGACATTACGTACGGTTTTTGGTTAGTTTACATGTCATTGGTCCGTGTTGCGTTCATATATCAATCGAACCGCACCAGAGTTCGTTTGGAAGCGGACCGAGACCCATCTTTTTAGCGTTCTCGGTCCTCTTGTTTGGTGCGCACCAGGGTTCGGATGGCAGCGTTCACATATGTTCAAATGAACCGCACTAAACGAGCAATCGCACCAGGGTTCGTTTTAATCAAACCAAACATGACAAGTGTGAACGCACCCTTAGAGGACAACTCCGGTGAGAAATGAACCTAGGGGTAATTAACAGATGGTTAGCGAGTAGATCGTTCTCTGGGATGCGTTTTCATTGAAATCGAATGTAAAGAGTTTTATCTCTAAACACAGATTAGCTTATAGCGCTTGTCTATGGGGCACAGGGTAAGTCAAATTAAACCGCTAGTTAATGCCACTAACAAGGCTCAAAATAGCCTCACACTAACACGGCAGCATAATGAGGGTCCCTACATGCAAACCGAAGCATTGAGAACTTTCTAAGTGTACAAAAAGTTTAATAAGAAGATACTTTATAAAGACAGTCGAGCGACGAGCGCTGTTCTAAGTGAGCTGGTCGATAGGAATTAAGGTTGTGAAATCTAATTACATGGACATTTTTATTTGTATTTATTTATTTTCTCTGTTGCGTTCAGTGCTTTCTTCCGGAAACAACGGACCATATGAGATTCCAAGTCACAGTTCATCACTTAGCACAGCGTTCGTCACTCAAATAGTCGAGACTGTTTTCCAAGATGGCTGCTGTCCGTAAACGTGTAATGCACTGTCTTTATAAAGTTCCCTTTATAAAGTTAAAGAGGAAAGTTCCCGTGGTGAAAGCGCAGCTTAAGATGGTATTCTATGCTTTAGTCGTGTGTGAAGTCTGTCAATCATCTTTAGAGCGCCCACCTCAGGCTGAATAATGCAAACACATTAGAATTCTGCACAAAATGAGGCTATAAAGTTTACGAAATGTTAATCAGAAGCTAGCGCTAAGACCCAGAATCTGCCCTACATAAATTTACGACCAGGAGCCGCAACTGCTGAAGTGTGTTAGAATTTCAAAGTCTGAATTGTAATAATTGTGATTTGATTTACTTTGTTCAATTATTCATATTATGTTTAGCTTAAAGTGATGGATGCACTGAATTTTCGGCCACCGAAACAATACTGCCGAAATTTTGTGATGACGCAAACAGAAACCGCAACCTGCACGTGCTTGTCTAAAGCAACATGTCTGCGGTGTGGACGTATGTGGTTCATCACATCTGATGACGCCATCTCTAATATGGGTTGTAACTTAAAAATAAAGCTTTGTTTATGTTTCTGTCGATGTGCTGGCTCCTCAGTGATACACTACAACCAGGGCCGGCTCTAGCTCTTTGGTTGCCCTAGGGGAGATGGAGTTTTGCCCCACTTTTTATTTGCTTCCGACGCCCATGTAGAAAGCATTTGTACTTTTCATAACTAGCATATGATATAGGGCTGTGTAGGCATGTGCCGATATCAATTTTTCATGTTGCGATTAATTGATGAAGTTTTATCACGATATACGATATTATCACGATATTGAAATAAGTTGCAAAAAAAAGTGTTGTCATAGCATAACAGCTTTAAGAACTATTTTTGTAAGAACCAAAATAACTGAATGTTTAAATACAATAATGCACCAAAAATATATACAGCTCTGGAAAAAAAAATTAAGAGACCCCTCATTGAGAAATCAATGTTAAGTGGTCTCTTGATTTTTTTCAGAGCTGTAAAAGTACAATTTTCAAACAGATTAAAGTGCAAAAGAATTAGGCTATAAAGAACAACAGGTAGGCTTACAAATTACAATAAGGTGTCATTAGTTTATGCATTAACTAAGATTGAGCAATAGCTACATTTGGTACAGAAAGTATAATGTTTTTGTTAATGTTAGTTAAGAAATACTGATCATTGTTAGTTTTATCTTAGGTCCATTAAAAAAGTTATTTTGATTTTAATGTTATTAAAAAGTAACTAAGAAATTAACATAGAATGATTAATTCTTTATAAGTATTTTTCATTGTCAGTTTGGTAATGAATTAACACATGTTGTTAACTAATGAAGTCGTATCTCAAAGTTATACTGAATAATAACAAATCATTAGAACAGTTCTAATTATTAGGGTATGTTGTAGTCCAGATTGAAACATAAAAATGTTTAAATTTGAAAATAAATAGCCTATTAAGTCTTTAAGTATTAAGTATTTGGTGCTTTGATGAACAACATTGAGATTACAAAAACGAATGGCTGTTTTAAAAACTATACGCGTTTTTTTGTTTGTTTGCTGGTTTCCGGGGTAACCGGCTGCATTCTGCAGTTCATCAGCGCCCTCTGCTGTCACTGAGCGGCACTTCAGCAGCGCGTCTCCTTCAGTCATGTGCAGACACACGTTCGGCTTGTTTATATCTGAGCGCGTGTCCCTTTGACGCAGAATACAGCAGTGTTGAGCATTTATACGGTTGATGGGCAAAGTATTCTTGAATGCATTATAAACAAATTATAAATTGTTAATAAATTATTATTTACGATATTTTAAAGTGCCCACGATAACAATATCGTGCATATTCATTATCGTGATAAATCGCATTATCGAAAATCGGCACATGTCTAGGGCTGTGTTGAAAAAATCGATTCACCAATTCTGAATCGATTTTCATATTAATTTCTAAAGATCGATCCGTAACTCAGAGGTAAGAACCGCAGTGGACAAAGAATATTAGTTAGACGAGTGAACTGGGGCTGCTGGATATGTCGAGAACGCGGCTTACGTTACAGCCGTTCTCACTGCAGCGCTTTTACTGCCAAAGAAGTTGTAATGGCTGCCTTGTCTGGAAGGGGGATTGTTCAATAAAACCATCAATACTCCATTAATTTGCAGTTGAATGTCTATAATAATAGTATCAATATGTTGCATTACTACAGTCCTGTAATTCAGGTAACATCTGGAAAAAATGCTTTCTTTAACACTTATCTAAATCTCGAAGATCGGATCAGATCGGATCGAATCGAATAATGATAATCGATTCAAGATCTTGAGAATCGGAATCGAATTGATTCTTGAAATTTGAATCGAAACCCAGCCCTAATATGATACGTTATCCATATTTATGACGAACTGGACTTTTGATATTTAAATGACATCCATGTAGGTTATTGTAGATTATTGTCAGTGAAGTTATGTTTGCAATATGTAGTAATACGTAGAAAACTACCAAGTGATAGCTTAGTGACAATATTAATAATATTAATCAAATTAATATTAGATGATAATATTGATAATACTAAGTAAATTTATTTTGTTTGACAACTTATTGGCTGAGATAAGAAGACTAACCTCTATATTGGGCTTTCTTTTGATTTTCTTCCTTTCTCTTTTTCCGTCCCTGTGCATCCGTGGGTTTAGACGCCTCATTTTTGATGAACGCGCAAGATGAGCACTTGCCTGACCTAACGCCTGAACCAATAATCAATAATCACCATCAATTCAATCTAATAATCAGGTTGATAAGTAATTAAACGTGTGGCTGAGGGGGCGCCCTATGGTGATCATGTTTAATAAACATTATGTTGTATTTCGCTTGTTCCGATTCTATGCTTAATAAGAAGTGATGGGCGGCACTAGAGTGTGCTCGCGCCCCTTACACAATTGTCGCCCTAGGCAACCGCCTAGCTCGCCTATAGCAAATGCCGGCCCTGACTACAACAACAGTGATAATAAAAGAAAAACGGGCAAAACGGTCTCTCTTTGTAAACACTGATCAATGCATGCGAGTGCTGCCGTATGTCCGAATATGGCCAGTTATTTTCACCGTCATCACCCGCGTGTAGAGCCAGAAGACGCGAATGAGAACTCGTGCGCGCTGAGAAGATTTTTCTGTGCATCATCCGAAAGCGCACACGTCTCACAGAACGCAAATATTGAGTTCTCTTCAAGTCTAGCGCTTAAACGGACCAACTCCCACAAGAAGTATGTCATCATGTCCATCTTGATGAGTATCTAAGCAGACATAGTCTGAATATGCCTTAAGAGGACTTTATACAGTCGAGAAAGACGAGCATATCCCTGCATTAGGTCTTAAAGGGGCAGTAGTAGCCGTTACTGCTGTCTGTTTAATGTTAAAAAAAGGACATCACTCACTGCTCTTGATTGAATAGCTTTTGTAAGTTTAATAAGGATTATTCTTTAATTTAAACAGTTAAATATGCTGTTATTTTACCTTTGATTACTTTATTAAATGTCTGTACCTTTCTGCAGGCCAGTAGGCCAGTGCATTATTATTTAATGTACACATGAGTGAATTCAAGTTAAACATTTAGTTTTAATTTTATTTGATACTTTGTTTTGTTGCAATGAGCTAAATAAATGTATGTATAATTTGTAATTGATTTATTATTTGAAACTTTAATATTAATTTATGCAATTGCAATGCCTTGATTAGTCATGTAGCCATAAATGCAATGGTTACTATTGGTTACAATTACTAAAAATTGGCATAATTTCTTTCTGTGTTTCGGTTTTCGGCCTTGGTTTCCTCTTTTGCGTTTTTGGTTTCGGCCAAGAAATTTTATTTCGGTGCATCCTAATGTTTAGCATTTGAAATGTTGCCTTTACAACGAAAGTTTTTACTAGGGCAAACATTATTATTAACATTTTATCTCTTTCTCCGCCAAACTCAAAATTTCACTGTCAGACGCTAGGGGGCGCTATTGCACATCTTCTGAATGAGTCCTGAATCTCCTGATCAAAACACACGTGAGGATCACGCAGTAAAACTCCTCATCTGTGTCTGATCATCTCTGATCATTAATCATCATATAAATCTAATCTATCTAATGTTAGAGAATGAGATGAGGAGCAGGATGAGGAGCAGGACTGAAGCATTAGAGGTGTTGATGGACTCGATCTCCTCATCTGTGTTTGATCATCTCTGAATCTGATCTGGAATCAGTCTTTCACAAAAACCTGATTTTCTTAGCTTTTTGTTCAAAAATGTTGTTGTTTTTTATGAAACTTATCCATATTCAAGTGTTGATAAAAAAAATGTATGCATCAAGCTAGAAAAAAAGGGGCATGAAACACACAAAAATATTTTTTTTGTTTAAAAGAAGAGGGTCTGCTCTTTCTTTTGATATATTGCATGCTCATATTTATATTTTATGAGATTCTTCGGAATGAAAAGTGCATTATAAATAAAATCTATTATTATAAAGCAAAATATTATATGGGCCATTACATTTTTGTAAAAATAGTCAAAAACCCTGAAAGTAGCTGGCAATTTATTTTTATTTTTTATGCTGGTGGGGAAAGAGTTAACAAGATAACTTTTTTTTAATTAACCCTAATGAAAATGAACCATGATTTTACTACAAAAAAAACAAAACATGGTTATTATAGTTAAACCATGGTAACCACAAATTAAACATGGTTTTGCTACTCTAACCATAGTTTAACTATGGTATTTGTGGTAAAACTGTGGTTATATAAATGGTAATCAATTAGCCCAACAACAACAACAACAACAAAACATGGCTACTACACTTCTACATACTACATGGCTACAACACACTCAAATAAAACCATGGTTATTTTTCGTATGGGAACTTAAAATTGATTAGATGTTAAAGCGGCTTGCCATACTATTATTACCATCCTTTTGGAATAAGATTCACTGGTTATACGAGATGTCATGCATCGAATACTCGTGTATAAATACTGAATAATCATGTTATATAGCAATGATACAAACACATATCTAATGGACAGTGCAATAAATGTGTGTTGAGTTTTCTCTGCACAATCCTTGAGCAACTACCGGCTTCCTCATCCCAGAACTGCTAGTCTTCTTCACTATAGCATTACACAAACGCATTTACCTGCTCGATGACCGCAGTGTGCTGACGCGCTTATGTCCAGCCTGTCGTGCGGATATTTATCATTATTTCACTGGGATATTGAGTCATTTCTGCCTCAACAGACTCAACATGGCTGTTGGAGAGCTGCTCGGCTTTGACAGCGCATGCGCACAAACAGGCAGACGCTGAAGCATACGCACAATCTCATCATCATCAGTTAAACAAGCGAGTTTAGCATCGAGTGGATCTATTCCAAGAGATACAAAATTATTTTGATGTAGACTATACCTTAAATGCAATTTAGACCTCTTTAGATAAAACCATCTGACACATACAGATGTAAATCTTTAATGTTGTTATGTAGGCTACACGTGCATACTGAATAATCTCATTTTTGGTATGACTCATAGACATATTGTACCCTGGCTTTTGGCACGTAGCACAATGTTTACAACATAGCACAAGTATGTGCATTTATTTAATTAAAAATACAGTAAAAACAGTAATATTGTGAAATTTTAAGGTGCAGCATGTGCATTTTAGAGGCATCTAGTGGTGAGGTTGTGAATTGCAGCCACTCACCCCTCCCTTTCTGAGTACATAGAGAAGCTACGGTGGCTGACACAGGACAAAGATGTGTTCGTCTGAGACAGCAGAGAGTGACTAGTGCTCTGGAGAGAAGTTTGTCCCTTTAGGGCCACTGTAGAAACATGGTGGCGATTTCACTGTAAGGAACCCACGGTGTGTGTAGATAAAAACGGCTCATTCTAAGGTAATAAAAGCATAACGGTTCATTATGTAAAGTCTTTATACTCCACTGAAAACATAGTTATGTGTATTATACTGCATTTCTGTCAATAGATCCTCATAAATACTACACACTGCACCTTTAAAGGAACTTGTTTCAGTTGTAATACATTTTAAAATGTCATTTATTTCTACAATTAAAGCTGCATTTATCATCATTCCTCCAGTCTTCAGTGTCACATGATCCTTCACTAATCATTCTCATATGAGGATCTGATGATCAAGAAACATTTGATTATTGTTAAATCACAGTTAAGCTGCTATTTATATTTTTGTGCAAACTGTGATTCTTTGATGAAGAACAGCATTTATTATAAATAGAAATCATTTGTAATATTTATTACTTTTATAAATGTCCTTACTGTCTTTATTAATGTGCTTACAAAATAAATCGTACTTACCCCAAACTTTAGAATGACAGTTTGATCATTTCCACATAAAAAGCAGCTAAAACTGTTTTCATTGATAATAATAAGAAACAATACCAGAATGATCAGTGAAGGATCATGTGACACTGAAGACTGGAGGAATGGTGATAAATTCAGCTTTGATCACAGGAATAAATTACACTTACACAATAGAAACCATAGCCTAGTAATATTTCAGAGTATTACTGTTTTTACTGTATTTTAGATCAATAAATGCAGCGTTGGTGAGATTAAGAGACTACTTTCAAAAACACAGCGGTGGCCCAGTGGGCATTAATTCATGTGTTAAGCGGGCACTTGTATGTATGCAACTTTGTAAATAGCCTTGAGTTTTCAGTCTTCATTTTGTGCATATGGTCTCCTATTTAGTGCAAAGTCAGCAGTCAGTAACATCCAAAACTGTGGTTACTTTTGTAAGGGGCTGTGTGCAGTTGTGGTCAAGTTTATTTACACCTACCCCTTGCAAAAAAAAATTAAAATAGAATAATGCTTAAAATATTGCCATCCTGAATAAGCTTTCAGACACACTAGATGAAGTCAGTAAGACGCTACATTTACACAAATTAACTAGTTCAAAACTAGTACAAATGCTTTATAATGAGTATGATCGACGAGTGTGTGTGTGTGTTTTGACAGTTGTTCAATGTTCTTCAGAAAAATCCTCCAGCTTCGGCACAGCCTTTGGTTTTCCAGCATCTTCTGCATTTGAGCCCTTTTTAACCGTGGCTACACTCGGAAAAATTCTGAGTAAAAAACAACCCAATGTTGGGTCAAATATGGACTAACCCAGCAGTTGGGTTGTTTTAACCCAGCGATTGGGTTGTCTTAAGCAAATATTTAACCCAACCGCAGGATTAAAACAACCCAATCACTAAGTTAAAAAAAACCAATTGCTGGGTTAGTCCATATTTGACCCAACATTGGGTTGAAACAACCCAGCATTTTTTAGAGAGTATGCTTGAATTAAATACAATTTTCACACAATTGAGGGACTCGAGAAAACGGCGATGCATTAAGAGTCGGGGTGTGTAAATGTGTTGAACAGAATGATCTGTGTAAATGATGTTGTCTTCTGGAAAACAGAAGTGTCTTCTTGAAGGGCAGTACTAAATATAAATATAGCTGCAAGCAGTATTTATCAGGACCAAGCACAACAGAAGCAAACAATGAAGCTAGCAGCAGACCATCTGCGAAAATGAGACACTTGGAGACAATTTTAAGCAAAAGGTTGAAAACCCATGAATAGATTGAGTTGTTTAGAGCCAATCTCATGTTTTGTTTAATTGTAGCGCAGTCCACCAATTTTTTGTGTGACCTGAGTGCCTCCATACATAAGTGTGTCAATTATGGAGTTACAGACATGTGTATTTATGAGCATATAAAAAATAACCCACACTTTTTTGCCACTCACTATAAACATTTGACATTTGTCCATTAGCATATAATCAGCTCGCTATGATTCCGGTTTTCCTACAGTGGTTTTGATCGGACCAACGGTTCCTAAGATATTTGCGAAAGTCGTGTAAACGCTAAATCACAATTGAACAAACCACAAGGCGAAACCTAGCATGTTTGGTATCGTTGGACTCTGCAAGGATTCGGGAATCCAAGGATGTGACTCAAGAGAAAATAAGTCATCCAAATCCGAAGTCATAAGCATGTGAATATCTGATTTTACCACTAGGTGGCGCTGGCTGGAAACTTCCCAGGCTCCTTCAGGCCAGTGCCGATGATGTGAAGTTGCGGAACTAATATACTAATGCATTCATGAAATACAGCATTTTACTACAAAATTCAAAATGGACTACACTCAAAATGAGAAAATTGGGAATCATTACTAGTAAAACCACCCTGAATGTAATGAGACCACCGTTCACAAGTTATAATCAAAAATAGCCATTTTCGTATCTCCAGACCAGTTGGTGGCGCTGCATCCAAAAGCTGCATGTAGTCTCAGGTCATGCTTGTGATGACAATGAGCAAGATTGGTTTTATAACGTATGGGTGCAATCGAATCATCATGAGCCAAAGAATCAGAGTAAAATATTTAGTATCTAGCCCTTACGGTTTGAAAGTTATTCGCCCAAACATGAGTGAAACTTTGGCCAGGTGGTGGCGCTATTGAGTTAGAAAATCCAAAATTGGTGTAGTTAATATTGGGCCAGTTCTCTCGAAGTCCACCAAATTTCATAATATTCTTGCAAACGGTTCCAAGGGCTGCCAATAATAGGAACACCAACAATTACAATAGATGTCTACGCAGCATCAGTACTCGGCCCCTAATAAGATTGTTTCAAAGATGTATGTGAACGCTATAATACTTCAGTATGCAAAAAACCTGTATAAACCTTGTTCTAAACCTGTATAGTTTCTGTTGAACACGGCCAAAAAAATGTTGGTTACCAAACAGTTGCAGGTCCTTTCATACTTTGGAAGTCAATGGAGATCAACATTCTTCTAAACATCTTATTTTGTGTTCAACAGAACAAAGAAGCTCGTACAGGTTAAGAACAATGATGCCAAATGTTATTTTTGGCTGAACTATCCCTTTAAATGTATTGTGTTGCTTTCACACGTTCATGGATAATGGACACGATTTAAGAGCATTTTTGAACTGGTTCAGTTGTGTAAATTTGTTTCGTGGACTATATGCGTTATGGAAATAGCTTATTTAGAGCAGTACCAAATAATCAAAATGCAATTTTTAGGATCTTTTTTTAATTATTTAACCCCATGCAGAATCTGCAAAATTAGGTGAACGTATTAATCACAGCTGTTCATTGAAGGTGGATCAACATGTAGCAGAAGTGTGTGTGTGTTTAACTGATCGGGTGTATAAAGCACAGTATGACTGAACCGTAAGCACTCTGTGGTTGATTCTTTTCTCTAATCCTCTTCATTTAGGTCACACTTGGCTCCTTCACGGTCAAAAGTGACCGAAACTTTGCAATTTAACCCCTTAATTTCCCCCCCAACCAATGTAATATATTGTTGTTCAATATTTTTTTGATTATTAGTTAGAATTTTGATGGGATTTTACTATGCAATATATTTATTAGCTATTTTTCCCCCATTGAAAATAAAGAAGTTTTTAAAAATGTGTTTTATTCCAGCAGTATTACCTGTTAAAAGGCATTTAAACTCCAGATTTTGGAAGTATTCCTGTATAGCTCTATTGAAAGTGGTTTAAACATTTTCTAGTGGTTTTAGATATACAACTTTATGAACTTGTGGATTTGGATTTATGCTTAGACATTCTCAAAGACTAGATTCGTTTTTTGTTTGAAATGTTGATTTGAAGTGTCAGTTTTTGCATTAATTTTACTACATTCAAAAAGGGGGACATTTTGGTTACACAAGACATAACGTCAAAATTCAATAATTACAAAAAAATTTTTGAACGTGCTTTATCAAAGCTTAATAAATGAGGGTCTGATTTGATTTCAATTTCTTATTTGGCTAAAATATCTACAGCCACACCAGATTATTTGTGTGTTTTGTACTCTTGTGAAACCTCTTCATTGTTTGTTTTTTAACTGCATTGTGGCTAAATTATTGATTTTATTTCACAATTTTGCAAAAACCCTGCTGATATAGTCACGCTAGCTCACACACACACACACACACATTATATATATATATATATATATGTGTGTGTGTGTGTGTGTGTGTTCCATTTTGCACACTTGATATTTTAGAGCATCACCCTTTCATTGCTGTGCACGTTATTTTTGTGCAGTGGATGATTTGTAGGACCACCAAAAGATTCTCCTAAGTGTTTGTATTTTTTTATATCTGTCATTTTTGACCGAGGAGCCAAGTATGACGTGTGTGTTATGTCTGTGGTTTTTTTTTGTGTGTGTGCATTCACATAACTAATGCGACAAAAGTTACCAAGTGTCGCTCTATTCGAATGAAGCAAAAACAAAAAATTGTATTTAAATTTTGTCAGTCATTTTTGACCGAAGAGGCCCAGAGGGTTAAAACCAAGAGTGCTGTTTATCTTAACTTACTACGTTTCTAACTTTTCTATAGCATATGAACACAAAATGTATTCATAGTATTCATGGAGTCAAAGCTCTCAACAGCTTGATGGAACGAATCATGTTAAAGTGTGTGTGTGTACTCTATGCAGCACCAAAATAATGTCTCAAAATAACCGGCCATCAACCCACTAATGCCTTCTAGTTTCCTCCGCATATGAAGCTAAGATATGAGAACATATGGTCAAACACAAATTGCACACTTCATCTTCGATGTTGTTAGACACGTCTCTATCATTGAGCTTCTGTTGTTATTTTGCACAAACCTTTAATAAACCCATGAAGTGACCTAAAGCTTGAGAGCCTGAAGGAAGAAAGTAATGAGATTCAGCTTTAACCGGTCAGGCCAGAAACAGTCAAGACTGCTGATTCTGATGCTATCATCACTAGAAAAAGATGAAAGAAAAAAAAGAGAGAAAATCGTAATATTCCCACCACACAGCATGTTACATGATACCACAAATTCATGTTCACTTGCAGAACTAATTCTCAAATGAGGGCACACAGATTACACTCAATAAGATCATTTGTTATTTTTACAATTTGCATGTATAACAAATAAACATAAAAAAAGAAGATTAGAATGATGTACAGTATTCTGCTGTGCACACCACTACATCCATGGATTCTGTCCAATGGGAGCTCCCGAAGCAGGACTGCTCATTGGTTGCTGCAGCACATGGGGAGTGGCCAGGAACAGGGAGGATTTCTCATGAGTCCGGAAAAAAAAAAAGAAGAAGAAGGAAAACAAAAAAAAGAACAGAGGAGGAATGCTCAGCCTTGCGTGTGTGAATGTGTTGTGATGAAGGTAGAGAAGAGGACGACAGAAGCTCAGTTGCTGTAGATCTGTCCTTCGGGAGGCTGCGGCAGCTTCATGTTTTCTTTGCACATCATGAGTCGCCTCAGCTCCTGCAGGACCACGCGGATGCTGTAGGAGTTCTGCCACTTGGCCAATGAGGACACGGCTCGCATATCAACCTACGGACACATTTACACAATACATTAAAGATCCACTGAAATCAGTTTTTTAGCTTTTAGTATGTCTGTGTTAGCCTTACAGTTATGAATAAGCTGGTATGCTCCAAAACTATGACAACATTTGCATTTAGGAGATATAAGCATTCAAAATTTAGTCTCCCACTTCTGTTAAAACAAATCTCAAATTTTGGTGACATCATCGCAGACTTCTCGTCAAATCTTCTGTCCAATCAAAATACTTTCTAGAATCTAAAGCCCGCCCCCTTACACTGCTGAAGCTGTGGCTGAAATCGGTCAGTTGTTCACACATTTACTCATTTCTACAGCACATAGCACACTATATATGCGATAGGAAACGATTCAGTGTAAATATGCTTTCATTTGAGGCGAATGAAGTCTGTTTTCACGTTAGTTTCACACACCGCAGCAGCACTAACACACCTCTCAGGTCTAAATTTAGACTACAGAGAGCCCAGTGCAGATCATATGCGCGAGTCAGCGATGACAACAAACATCTCGACCCATTTGAATTCTGCACAGAATGCTGCATTTCAAAAGCGACATGGAGATTATGATGGTAAACAGTGTTAGAGGAAACTGGCTTTACCAAACAGAGAAAGGTCCGCTCTTGTGCTCTAGTCAAACTGTATATTAGCGAAACGCTATTGGCCGTTTCAAAAAGGGGAGGAGCTGCTAACAGCTGAAGCCGTTTCAGGGGAAATCACGTCAACACATTGAATAATGCGGAGCGTTTAAAAGCACTTCAGTGGGACTTTAAGAAGCACATAAAGAAAGACTTTTGGAAAATATGTTTTTTTATTTTTATAGTTTATTTAATAGGGACAGATACAGTAAACATAGATTATCTTTAAATAAACCCATGCCAGCATCATAGTGTTTAAAGCCAAAGGCTAATTCGCAACACCTGTCCCTAGAAGGGCTTTCTGTATTACAATAAATGGAAAAAAAGAGAAAATACATTGAATACAAAAAAGGTCAAAAGAATGAAAAAAAAAGAAGAAAAGAGAAAAGAGATTTCACACATGGTCACACTGTTGTTGCTGACAGAGCCAGGATTTGTCAGTTTTTTGAAAGTAGACAGTTTAGTAAGAGTCTTTATCTCAGCTGAGCAAACGATGTGGCTGCTCTCGTGGATCTAAAACATTGCGGTCGATTTACAAAAAAACAAAGTGGCTCTGGGGCAAGTCTATTCAAACATTTAAACAAAAGCTTTATATAGCTACACGTAAAAAAAATCATAAAGGTTAAGATTTTATGTTTAATAAATATAGGACAGTGATTTCTAGAAGTGGTGTTTTTTTTCACTAATGGGTAGGGGTGACCCCTAATAGTCGGAGATTCGATGCATCGATATGCGGAGCCGGATTCGAACACCGATCTCCCAGTCGAATCTTCGCGGGTGTTATGAAACAAGGATCATACCATTTTGGCAATATGGGGTGCTTAATATTTTAAAGACATGGCGCGGCGCTGTGCTTCGCGTCCGGTGTGTGACTCACAAAGCTCAGGGCCGCGCCTTTAAAATTCGAACACATTGTTTTCAATAAATGTACACACACCGGCGGCAGCATTCGGTGCATGTCCGCGGCGACTGAGGAAGTTGTTTGAAATGGCACAGCAGGATTTTTGAGCACAAGCTTAATTTTTTAATCGACTTTGTGTGTATAATGTGCGCTGGTGTGAGATTCTGAGACGCGGCGCTGAGCTTCAGTCCGGTGAGAGATCCCCTTTAGGCACAATCCGCTTAAGAACGTGCATGTAAACACACTCAAAGTGTTCTTTTCCTCTCTAGGCAGGTATTTTTTTTACTTACAGTACATGTGTTATATTGAACTAAATGCATTACAATCGGCTAAAACGAATGCACAGGTTATTCTTCTGAACAAGAACGCTCCCGAGTCCGTGTTTCTCACACTGTTCACGTGAATTGAGGCATAGTTCCCCGCGCACACGCAAAATACCGGCAGTTCAATAGAGAGCGCGCCTCTCTTAGGCCCCGATCACACCGAACGCGTTTTTCAGGTTCGAAAACGCGAGGCGCAGTGCGCTTTAATGTTTCTAGGCAACCCGGCCTCAGGAATATCGCTGAGCAGTTAATTTCACCGATCCAATAATTTACAGTACATTTATTATCAAAAGAATCACAAAGATGGAAATGACTCCTTTGAACAAGCAAACACACGAGTCATATTCCCGTTCGGATCACAAACTCGTTGTAAAGCTACTAGCCTCAAACCCTATATCAGCTTGTTCCTTAAGTTGTTTGCTTCAAAATGAGACTATTTTTACATGTCTGTGAGCAAGTATGGCCAAATGACACTGTAATACGTCACCGATGTCCAGATCAAAGCATGTGATGCAGACAAATACTCTTATTATTGCTAGTTTTGATTGTCGATGTTAGCCATGCTTTTTGATGATGTCATCACATATAGCATCATGCGACAAAAGCTGAGAGTAGACTTGTTTGAGATGAGCAAAATCTGCGCAGAACCGATCACCGTTGATCAGCGCGAGATGCATGCCGGTTAGAAACGTGTCCGAGGGCGGTCCGCCTTGCTCTGATGTCATGCCGACGTATGTCAAAAATCTCTCGCGAGCGAAAGGCGGATGTGTCGGATTCTGCAGTCGAGCGCAGTTGCTCTTCACCGACTGCGAGGAGCAAAAGCACGATGGGAAACGACTTGCTGACGACACAGCTTAATGCTTATTGGTTTAAACAACCGTGATGTAAGGTTGTTTTTTTTAAATATTTGATTTTAAAACTCTGGTATCATGTTTTTATGTGTATAAATTATGTGTGCATATTCTCAAACTCTCGGACAATGCGGTCTTTCTGTGGGTTATGTGATTGTTGTCATATTAATAAAAATATATAAAAACATGTGTGTAATTAAAATAAAAATGCTTGATAAACAGGCCTTTCGAAAGGAAATAAATAACAAAAACTTTGGATGTCTTGTTCATAATATTTATTTTCATATAAAAGCAACAGAACTTAAATTGCATCCAGTTTATCAGCAACAGAGCGCACGAGTGTGAATCCCGCGATATCCGCAACTGATCTCGCAGGTGTCTGATCCACTACGAGAAGAGAGAACTGTCCGGCTTGCCTGCACTTTTTTCACTCCTCCCCTCACTGCAGCCGCCTAGTCTCGCCTTTATTTCGGGCAAGGCAAGGCGCATCTCAAACAAGCCTAATCTCAGCTCTTTATAGACATGTGGATCATGATTCTAGACCAATCAGAGCCCGAGAGCACCCTTTACAAAGTTGAGGAGGCGGAGCCTTCTTTCTGATTTCCTAGTGGCCAGTTTATGTCAATGCAGATGAGTAGGAGTTCTTAGACACTTTGGTCAGATAAATCTCAATCACTTTTATTTGCAAGGAGATATCAAGAAAATTATTTGTTCCCCTGTTTAGTGCCAATTTATATAATCAACAGAAACTACCAAAAAGCTTGGATCCCAAAATGATTTAAAAAAAAATAGATTTTTAAATAAATATATTAAAATAAATCAAAATATTTATTTTGTATCTATGTTTATCATAAGATTGTGAATATATACAATATAATATATGCAATATTCCACCACTGTGTTAAAATTTAGAGTTTTTTTTCTGTAAAATGATACCTTTTTATCAATTTACTCCAATGTATGTGGGTAGGGCGCTCTTTTAAATTCAGATATTCCTAATTCTCAAAAAAAAGCAAAATGTGCTGCGTGGGTTGGGTGATGAAACTCTATAACCTTCTGTAACCGGACCGAATCAGAACGCAGATTCCAGTGCCACTTAAAGTCAAACATGCTTTCGTCACACACCTATTCGGTGTTCAACCACATCATGTTTGAAATTTGTTTATTTGTTCCTATTAGTGTTTGTAAATAAATTAAATAAAAATGAGCATTTCAGAAAAGTAGATTTTTGTTTGTATATGCTGTCAAATATTATTCTTTGAAACCAAATCTTTATCGGCAGCGCACACTACAAAAAACAACAACATTTAAATCTAGTTTATCGCTAGTTTAGGCATTTATTTTGATAAGTCCAACTCAAACGATCACTGAATTATTTTTTTTATTTTTTATGAGTGTAGCAATTCAGAATGACCGACTATGATAAAGAAATAATGCATGAATTATAAAGGTCCCACTGAGGCGTGCATGTGCAGTATTCAGAGCTCAGTTGAACTTACCACGCCATTTGAGTTATGCACTCCATTCAAGTTGATCTTCGTCACAAAGCGAACAAAAGGAGGCGTTTCTGGATATCTTGGTCCACATTCTACTCTGAGGCTGTACATCCTGTTCTCATAGATAGTCTGCATGAATAAAACAAATATACATCATTATAACAGGAGGTAAATGTAAAAAATTAAGACCAAATAATAATAATCGAATGGAACAAAATAAATACATCAATATGTTCTCTAAATGCAAATATCTAGTAAGAAACACATTTGTCCAAAAGGGTTGTGCCTCATCTATTATTGAGTCATGGGTGTGTTTTGGGCATAACGCGCAATAAACCAATCAGCCTCATCTCCCTTTCCCTTTAAAAGTGTGCTCGAGCCATGAAGGATTCGCTGATAAAAATATAAAGTCTTGTGAAAATGATCAAAATGAAGTGAGAACAAATATCTGTCTGCTTAATTCAAAGGGAAGCTTTCATAACTTGTCCATGTTTTAAAGGAACACGCCAACTTTTTGGGACTTTGGCTTATTAAGTGTATCCCCCAGAGTTAGATAAGTCCATATATATCATTCTCATCTCAGTGCATCCCATAACTCAGTCTGACGCGCACTCCCGCTAGCCTAGCTTAGCACAAAGACTGGAGGTATATGGCTTCAGCTAGCCTATACTGCTCAAAAAGTGACAAAAGAACGCCAACATTTTCCTATTTACATGTTGCAATGTGTATAGTCACAGCGTGTACAAAAGGAAAATGTTGCCGTTATTTTGTTACTTTTTGAGCAGTATAGGCTAGCTGAAGCCATATACCTCCAGTCTTTGTGCTAAGCTAGGCTAGCGGGCGTGCGTGTCAGACTGAGTTATGGGATGCACTGAGATGAGAATGATATATATGGACTTATCTAACTCTGGGGGATACACTTAATAAGCCAAAGTCCCAAAAAGTGGGCGTGTTCCTTTAAGTATAAATTTAATTTTTTTTCCAAGACTTCATTTTATATTTGCATCTCAAGTAAACGTATTTTGATTTAAGGAATACCAAGGAAGATTTTACATCTAATGCCATTACATTGAGGAATTTTAAGACCCGCAGAATCTCTGATTTACTCCTATATAAGAACACATTGGTGAAACTCATCAACAGGTCAAGGATTGTGTTAAATAATACATTACATTTCGGTTTGTTTTTCACCAAACCCAAGTGTAAACCCCCAGAACACCAGAATAAATGGCACGTGTCCCATGGGATCATTCTGTGATACTTTTTTTAAAAGCTTGATGCTGGTGGCTATTCAATGCCATTATATGGAAGAGAGTGAGCAGGACCTTTTGTAATTCATAAAAGAAAAAAGGACAAATGCCATTAAAACAACACCAGGCTGAGTAAAAGATGACTTCATTTTAGGGTGAACCATCCCTTTAAAGGACAAAGGAGACACACCCCTTTTAACCGGTGTTCAAACCAGACAGTCAACAAAACAGAGTAGAAAAATGCTTTTGATGTAAAAATCTCACCAACATTATAAGTGGATTTCAGAAAGCATTTTTAATTCACGACACGTTTTACTTTTAAAATCTTGTGTTATTGATTTTTCACACAGCAGGTCAATAAACATTCGCAATCATGCTAATATTCGAGAAAAGCTGCAATCTTGCATTTTGTATTTTGAATTGTGGGCTATTCTAACAGGTTAGATCATGCAGTGAAAGTGTGTGCTGTGAAGACACACTCCTACATCACAATGAATGCATGGACTCTGAAGGCGAGTTCGGTTTTTGCTAAATAAGTGACTTAATCAATTAGGGGGTGGGCGATATGACCGAAATCTTACAACACGCGGGGAGTATTCTGATTTCATGATAACAACAATAAGGTTTTTATGATATAAAAATGTTTGATACAATTGAAATTATAATTCTTAACATCATTTTCAATATAAATATTTAAAAAACTAATATTAGCCTAAAAACATCAAGCTTAATGAAGACAAGTAAACAGATAAAGAGCAGAGAAAAACTACAAAACAGACACAGATTAAATTAACCTACCTGAAAAAATTAAAGCACTAGAAATACTACACAAAATGTATAATCAAAATGTATTTAAAAAATGCCTATAGTCTTTACTGTGTAAATTAATTATATATTTATTCTTAATAAAGTTACAAGAACAGTGACATTTTTGTTGTCGTTGATTAACATTAACTCTTTCCCTGCCAGCTTTTAAAAAAGAAATATTGCCAGCCACCACCAGGTATTTTGATCATTTTCACCCATAGAATATTTAGTTTTATGAATATCTGAGCACGCAATATATCAATAGAAAGAGCTGACCCTCTTCTTTTTTTAAAAAAAAAACTTTAATTATTGCTTCTTGCATTCTTTTTTTATCAACACTTGAATATGGGTACGTTTTAAAAAAAGAAACATTTTGAACAAGAAGCTGTGTGAAAGACTGTTTCCAGATGCTTCAGTCCTGCTCCTCATCTCATTCACTAACATTAGATAGATTAGATTTATATGATGATTAATGATCAGAGATGATCAGACACAGATGAGGAGATCGAGTCCATCTACTCCTCTAATGCTTCAGTCCTGCTCCTCATCCTGCTCCTCATCTCATTCTCTAACATTAGATTTGATTCATATGCTGTTTAATGATGATCACATTTTTCATATGCATTTGGTTACATACGATCGCTTGTTTTACTGCGTCTACCTCACGTGTATTTATATATCATATATATATATTAGGAGATTCTGTACTCGTTCATAAGATGCATAATAGCGCCCCCTAGCGTCTAACAGAGGAAACAGAAAATTCCATGTTTAGCCGGGAAAGAGTTAATAACGACAGCAGGTAAATTTTAGGTGCTGTCACTTTAAGACCGACTGGACAGATCCAATTCAACCATTATTTAACCATTCAAAATCTCGATCAGTTGACACACTTACTGGTTATTCGTGCCTACCAGTATATCACCCACCCCTATAATCGATAATGTAAGCTGGCAACACAGGGCTCGACTTTATGCATGTTCAGTGCTTGTCCTCCGGACAAGTAAATCGGTCATACACCTGTAATACACCTGTAATACACCTATCCCTGACAAGCGTTTTTGTCGAGCCATGCAGCAATTGAGATATTATCATAGACGATCTACAGTACACTATATTGCCAAAAGTTTTGGGACACTTGTCTTTACCTGCACATGAGCTTTAATGCCATCCCATTGTTAAACCGTAGGGTTTAATATGGAGTCGGCCCACCCTTTGCTAGCCTGACAAGCCAGACCCAAATCAAGATGTTTGGTCTGGAAACTCACCATTGACGGCTCAATCTGAGGGGCGGATAAACGGTTGTCTTTCAAACTCCCTCTGCACGCGATAGGATAGCGCTACACCAACCAGAGCAACGAAGGTGAAGCAGAGCTCGCTGACTGATTAAACATTTGCCGTATCCGGACGGCTAAACTATGAACACATCTTCCTGCTCTTTGTTCTTTTCTCAGAGAAAAGCTTAACTCAAGTCTTCCAGAGTCGCGGTCAGAGCTGATTCGACAGACCGCCGTTCGCCAGTTTCTGTGTTTACTAGAAGCACGCAAACGCAACTCGGCCATCGTCATTATGGCCCTGCCCACCGACTCTATACATGATGTGATTGGGCCGTCCAGATTTTGAGGAACACAGCTAAGAATGGTATTGAGAGTTCCTAGACGACACTCGCGGGCAAATTAAATTTGTTGCCGCTAGGGTGCGTCTAGATTTCTAGGCTAGCCCTTTGCAGCTCTAACAGCTTCAGCTCTTCTAGGAAGGCTTTCCTCAAGGTTTAGGAGTGTGTTTATGGGGATTTATGTATTTATGGACTGACACCGTGCACTGGTGCGCAGTCATGTTAGGACAGGAAGTTGGGAGCATGAAAGCGTCCAAAACATTTGTATTCTAGATATAGAAACAATACTTTAATTGAAGAGCACACGCTGCGAACAGCATAAAACGTTATGTGTTTAATTGCACACACAAATGTGGCGGCGTGCACTTTAGCCTATATCATTTCATATTATAGCACAAAAGAAACCCTGAGCATGTACGTATTTGTTAAGAGTCACATTTAAGAAAAAAATGTAAATGTTGAATGGCTAATTTGAGAAACAAAAAAAAGTTTCATAGAGACATCAGTTGTAGTATATTTGTATCAGAGATAATGGCCTTCAGTAATAAAAAGATGCCATAAATATTAAATAATATTTTTTTTTTGTTTATTCTATTAATTTAGAGATTCAATGTAAAGTTACTGAAATATAAAATAATATTTAAAAACTTTAATGTTCAGAAAGCATGTGGGATTAATGAGTTGTTGTTTTTTAATCGATAATCTATTCATACAATTTAAAATATATATATATATATATATATATATATATATATATATATATATATATATATATATATATATATATATATATATATATATATATATATATATATATATATATATATAATAGAAAAGGAACCGGCTCTAAGGTGTCCACAACTTAGAATCTGGACAAAAAAGTTTGGACACCCCTAAGCATATTAGGCTCTTTTCAGAGTTACACAGAGCGCATTTTCTAATAGAACAAACCTCTTGATTTTCTGAATAGGAAGATTTGAAATGATAAAAATACGAAAGCCTTATTCATGCAAAAGAAAATGCATCTAAACATTTTAATTCAGTAGAGCCCTAGTGGCTGGAAGAACTGACCCTCGGGGGTCCGATGATCATTCCTCTCCAGCGTGTGAGGGTCATGTCCTCATCGTCTTCCAGACCCCAGCTCACTGTCCCATCTCCAACACCCTTCTGACCCTCCTCGAGCTCCTCCAGCAGCCGGAAGTTACGGGGGACTTTCACGCCTGTGAACACACACACACATACACACCTGCTGCTGAATGATGTTCAAAACAGATGCTGCAGGGTAGGGATGCACCGATACCATTTTTCCAGAACCGATCCGATATTAACATTTTTGAGTATTGGTCGCTACCGATATTAAATCAATACCAATCCGATACCAATGCAGTTTTGTTTAAAACATTCAATGTAGAATTTCTGTTGAATTGATAATCACTCTTTTGTGAGTTAAACACAATCAACAATACAATACAGACAACTTCATTATAAAGAAAATCAACAAATAAAAATATATAATATCGCAATCTATGACAAAAATACTACTATAGATGGCGAATAAATTAGACAATAAATAAATTAAATTGCAATTTTATGCACAATAATTGTATAAAATCTAAACATTTAGTGGGGGAAAAAATAAAGGAAACCACAAAAGTGAATAAGCGTAGCTGTAAATCTGGTAAAATGTTACACAAAATAAGGCTAAAAAAGGTTATTAATAACGCTTTCATAGAGCAAAAATCTTATAATATAGAGCGGCACAAAGCACGTATGCGCAGACTGTGCACAGGATGATGCGCTTGAAGAAACACATCGCTCTGTCCGCATTGAAAAGTTCAAAACAAGATATATCGACACGTACTGTATCAATGCAATATTCGTAAAAGCCGTTTCTTTTAACAGTTTAACATTTCAGTCACTGTGTGTGAAGAACAATACAATCTCTAGACCAGTGTTGTGATCTAACAGACACCCTAGATAAAGTCACACGATTTACAGCAATAAACGGCAACAAGATGAAGTCATTTTATGAAAAACCATAGACAGTTATCTACACATCAATCATAATAACAGGAAGAATTAATCATCTTGGAGAGTTTCATCGTGTTGACTGTCGTAACCGAACGCGACACAGTTTAAAGCTGAATGGAGAGTGACTGAGCCGCAGAGTAGAGATATGCGCGATATACCGGTACTGGAAAAATACCGGTATATATTTTATTTAAAACGGTTTGATATCATGATTTTGCACATTTCGTTATGCTGCTGTTCCGAAGTTCACCACTAGATGGCAGCGCACTGTCCAAACTGACCCGAAACAACCGGCAAATTTGACAACAACAGACGAACAAAATGGATAACGCAGTTGAATCTCACTCAAGATGCCCAAAACGAATTAATAAAGAGAAGAGTTGAAGTGAAATTTGTAATGACTTTGCTTATAAAACTGATGAAGAACCATCAAACCTAGCCAAGAAGCATCTGTCACTATCCTGACTTTAAGACTTCTTAAGTAGGGCTGGGATAAACGATTATTTTTTAAACGATTAATCTAGCGATTATTTTTTCGATGCATCGATTAATCTAACGATTCATTTTTCCTGTCCGATTCGGTTACGATTCGATTCGATTATCGATTATCTCCCCATTAATTGCCTAATAGCAATTTATACATGTTGATTTAATTATCTGAATGAAACAAATAATTCCTTAACATTGCAATATATGTTTATTGCTCTTAAAATTCCAAAGTAAGACTATACAAGAGCAATGCATTTAATTAATAAAACCTTGAAAACAAAAAGTAGGCTACACACACACACACACACACATCACACACACACACACCACACACACACACACACAAATAAATAAGTATAAACCTACAACAAAGAAACATATACGATTTTTCTATGCATGCAACTCAGCCTACAGGCTATGCCCATCGATTAAATATCAACAAGTTGGTTATGTTAACAGGTTGGAGTTTGGCCGTTTGCACACTGCCTGTGACGCGCGGAAAACGCGTGCATGCTAGAAATAGAAGAGCGCCTATTTTTCACGCGTGTTGGGAGCGTCTCCAGGCAAAATAGAATAGGAAAAGATGTTTATATATCATTTTGACACGAATACATATTATTAAATTACATTTTCATGTTTGAAAGTCTGTAGGTTTACATTGTAATAATAAAAAACGTCAATCATCGATTTTGAAATATTGCAACTGTCAATACAGAACGAAATATTCTGTAGCCTATTTTGCCGTCAATACCAGATATGTGGCTACTCCCGACGTTGTCTTTGCTGTATCAGTAGGCTATTTATGTTTAACATTAGGAATAGGGCTTTCCTCCCCATCAATAGCAGCAGCAGCGCCGCGTCAGACACGCTTCTAGTGTGCAAAGGCAGAGAAAACGCCACACAGCCCCGTGGCTGACCCGCAACAGAAACGCCACGCGCATCCGCAGCATGACAGTGAAAACAGTTACATGTAGAGTGCATTACGGGCGCCAATATTCCGTTTAAAACCGGAATAGTCCTGGGATGAAACTGCTCACTTAGAGGATGGATACCCTCGGTCACATCAGCGCGATTAGACATTGAACATTTTAAATTTAAAACAGCTTATTATGTAGGTAACGTAGCCAATGTGTCCGATGCTTTCACTTGATGCAAACGTTTGTTTTTGTGATTAAAATACATCAAATATTACCAAAACATCTGTCTTCCTGTGTGCAGAAATTTGTTTATGTAGCCGTGACAACAAAACGCGTGCGCGCATCCCTGTGATGCTCCGTGCGCAGCGCGCGCCAACCCCATAGACTGTGGCCAACCCGCAAGCCTTGCACTTCTGAAAGTCTGAGGAGCCACTCGTGTTGCTACCATAGATATACATAATAAATAATATACTTAATTACATAATATACTTTATTATGTACATCTATGGTTGCTACTACTCTCCGGCGCCGCCATCTTTATTTTGAGTCTGACGAATCGACGCGCATATTTTGCGTCGACGTATTTTTTGCGTCGACGTCAGAGATCAAACCATCTCATTTAGACATTTATTTTCTTTTTACACTGATCAACGCTCACAACACAGCCTAACATAAGATCGAATATCACAAAATCTCCAGCTTTCGTTTCGACCAATGACATTTAGATCTCATAATATTTGCATGCGTACTATTGCACTATATACATTCGCGTTAGACACAGCCGACATTGTCTTTAGATTGTTACATTTTTGATAGTGATCTAACAATATATCTGTTTACTGAGAGTTTTCCCGATATTTCATCATTTTCCCATAATCGGGTGTCTGTTTTGTAATATCGGATTGCCTGATAAATGCCATCTTGTGGTCGTTTTGAGAATTGTGTACAAGCCCGCCATTAAAGGACTGCGTTTGAGGGGAGATGAGAACAACGGTGTTCAAAGATAAAATAACCTGCTTTATTAATACCCTTTATTTAAAGCTCCACTGTGTGATATTTTCCCCCATCTAGCGGTGTAAAGGTATATGACCATCCAGTGAATAATAGTTTCAGTTCCTCTCCATTCTGATTTTGTTTTAACTCCTACGGTGGCCGATTTAGTCCAAGATTAACTAGGGCTGGGCGATAAATCGATTTTATGGATTAATTCGAGTTTGTAGTTTCATGTCGATTTTAGTGAATGAAAATCGGTTTTTTTCTTTAAAATCCGCCGACGCTCCCTTTGGGCTCCCGTAATGGCTGAGCCCTCCCCCGCGCGTTTGCCAGTGCCACAGAGATACACAAACAACAAGAACAACAACAACATACAGTGTCATTGGTTCAGTTTTTCACAGAACTATTAACAATACCCCGCTGCAAAGTGTGTTTGAAGTCTGAATGGAACTGCGCTCATTTGAGCTGCGCGGCGCGGACAACGAATGCAGCGCGAGCTCATACACGGGCCGATCTCGTGACAGACACGATACACAGCGGTGGAGATCCAGTGAGAGAGCGTTTAAATTCACCACAGAATTAATAACAGCGCTATGTGATCTAGTGGAAGCGTTCGGCGCAGAATTCTCTCTTATGAACCACAGATATCAGATCAGACAGAGCTGACGTGGAGACAACATGAGCGAAGGTCAGGGGTTTCAGTCACAAATCACCAACATTCACCATGATTTACTGTAGTAAAACCACATGGATTTAATGTTTTGTCATTATTTATCTTAGGATTCGTACAACCTTTTGAGATTGAAATTCAAGCACTTTCCAATGGTTTCGTAGGCTACACTTATTTGTACACGTACTGTCTGCACTTATTTCCAGCATTTCAAAGCTCTAAATATCTGAAATATGCTATTTTTAATGTGATTTGTAAATCTAAAAGTTTAAAGGGGTTTTGTGAAAGGAATAGTATTTTAGTTTTTTTTTTTTTAATGTTTAATCCATTTTGTGGCAACAAGCATTTTTTATTAAAAAAAGATATGCAGTGCCCACCACTATAACCAGCAGGAGAAGAGCACTTATTAGCCTTTCCACTCCCTAATATATGGAGAAAAGTATGAAGTCACAAAGTCTCATAAAAAAAACTAAATTATACAGAAAGCAAGTAAAGAGCTCATTTTATAATAACTGAAGCTGTCGGTCAGTTCAGTGTGAGAATATTGAAGAACAATGCTAATCTATATTTAATAATAACATTAGCATATTATTAAATAGCATAACATTTACATTTTCCCTATAATTTTTTGCACATTACTGTTGTTAATAAAAGTTAATTTGATCTGCATATCAATTAATAAACCTTTGATATGTATACTGTATATTGCAAAAAATATATTGCCCGTTTATACTGTGGAATGGTCTGGGTTATTCACATGCTGAAAGTTTTGCACCCCAGGTAGGCACTCTACCAAGCCCCAAATATTTTACCTAAACAAAATAAAGTTAAAACTTGTTTTTAACAATTTCTTTGTCCTGCAGATTGATTTTAAGTAGGAGGAAAAAAAAGAATCGATTAAAATCGTAAATCGAATTTTTTGGCAAAAAAATCGGGGATTTTTTTTTTTGGCCATATCGCCCAGCCCTAAGATTAACATGGCAATCCCCCTCTTCACATTCGACACGGTGCCATCGAGTGTTAAAACGCAAAAGGCGAAGCTTGAATTTACGGGTATGTCCCTCTTTGGCTAATGTACTTTGAAGATGGAGGAGCAACATGGCTACCGGCATTCGAACCCCTCACCCGTATGTATTTTCAATGGCATATTATAAACTTACGAGAATACTTTATTACTTGAAAGAAGTAAACATACATTAATGAGCACATATATTTTTGAAAGAACTAAGTGTTTTTAGCTAAGAAAAAACTAAAAAAGTTACACACTGTAGCTTTAACATAGCCAGTACTGCACAAATTAGATGTTATGAGATGCTACTTTGTAGTACTTTAAATCTGGTGCTAAAAAAGAAAGAAAAAAAGAGACAAACTCATTGAGTCAGGTAATCGGTCATGTCACAATAAAGATGTAACTTTACATTAATTAAAACAGCCATCAATAAGAGCATGTTGGAAATAAGTGCCAAATGTATTTCTCTCTCTCGATTTAAGCTCATCTGGTGAAGTTTAGCCGTTGCTCCAGCATAGGCTAGTCCCCGTGTGTAACTTTAAACAAGACCCACTCTATTAATGTCTGCTATATAACATTTATAAAATAAACATCTAAATAATTAAAGCTCTGTGGAAATGAATTATTAGGCCCATCTCCGTGAGAGACATTCTGTGTAAAGGCAGAGTTATCAGTATTTCATAATCTCTAGTCTAGACTAACACAAACATTATTAATTAATTGTTAATTTCAATACTTTTTAAAGACCTTCTCAAAATATTTTAAGACCCCATCGCACTTCAAGTTCTAATCAGCAACAAACCTTCAATAAACAGTTGTAGTCGAATGTAGACTTAAAATCTCTATCATAGGCCAATTTTGGATCGTTTATATTGCATATCTGTTTCGCAACGTATGGAGGGCGACACATCACCTAACTGCGAATTTCGCAAAATACATGACGTCACCCGTAGACGGCGCTCGCCAGGGATGGAAATTAACTTTTTTCAAAATCTACCACTCAATGTTTTTACCAGCCACTTTTTTGTTTTTAACTGACAATGTGTCTGTGCACGTGAAAATTAATACTACAAGCTCTACAATACTTCAGCACTTTATTTAATCTCAAGTCTCAATGAAATACTGACATTTTCTCTTTCTCGCTTATACACACACAAAACATGAACTGATATACATTTCATTAAATAAGTAGGGCTCTGTATGCTCTTTTTTTTACCTGGATGTGGCATTTGGATTAGGGCTGAACGATATTCTGTTTTAACATCGACATCGCGATGTGCGCGTGTGCGATAGTCACATCGCCGGAACATGCGATGTGAAGGGTAGTAGTATTTTTTTATGGTCTATGGTAGTAGCCCATGGTGTATTAAGGAAGCACACAGTAAACACGAGTGTGTTGCTGGAGTGACATGCACGTTCCTCATGCCGGCACAGTGATTGGTTCGCTGTGCCGCTGCTTACCGCTCACGGCCAAACATTCACTGCTAAAATGCGCGACGAAGAGGATCCGAATAGGGGGAAAAAAGGTTCGTAACCAGAAATAAGCTTTTTTGAGACTATTTTGGCTACATAAAGGAGGATGTTGAACAAAAAGAGGTACTTTGCATGGAGTGTCTTGTGGCCACAAAACAAGAAAACACCACCAATTTGTCTGATCACTTAAAACGGCACAACAAAGCTCTATACGACGAATACAAAGCAGGGCTCGACATTAACGCATGTCCGGGACATGTGGGTGTTTTGAAGGGACAAGTGAAAGAGAATTTTACTTGACTGACGGACAAGAGCCTGATTAAAACAAGAAATAACTAGCGAATCACCAAAATTTCAAGAATGTTTGTGCATTTATTTAGTGTAATTGGCGATCGATTGTGGATAATAATATATAATGAACTGATGATATTAAGGTCGCGCTGTTGACGCTCGTGCAGCCTCTCGAGGAGAAATCACAACACTAGAGCGTTTTCCTGAATACCATCACGACTGAAAATGACACTGATTTCATATGACAGCTCCATAAACAACTAATTAACATTAGGGGTGTCCATGGTTAACCGATTGACCGATTAACCGTTAAAAATTGCGTAACCGAGTGAAACATTTTGCTCGGTTAAGTGCCTTGACGTTTGCAATGACGTGCCTTGAATTTAGTTGTAATATATGTTTGCACCCCTAGACACCGCCAGAGCGCTCCCAGACATTTGTAATATCCACAAGAAGAAGTCATGAACAGCTTTCTAAGCGGGCAATGAAGCGGGCAAAGAAAGCGTGGGAGCACTTTAAAAATGAGAGTGACGGGGTAAAATGCAAGTATTGCAATGCAGTGCTTACCGCATTTTTCAGGCTATAAGTTGCTCCGGAGTATGAGTCGCATCAGTCAAAATATGCGTCATGAAGAGGAAAATAACATACGTCGCACTGGACTAAAAGTCGCATTAGGGCAGAAGCAGAGCGGGAGCCGCGCGCGCTGTACATAACGGAGCAAAAGAAAGAAAGTTTGAAGTGAGAAACTTCTTGACTAGAGAAAAGCAGACGTTACTTTAACTGTAATGAAGAAAACCAAAAAGCTGATCACGGACTGAAAGCAAGATGGCCAGAGCTGAAGGGACGAGTCCACAGATGCTTGAACTCTCTGCCGGGAGAGGCTCAGCCGCGCGAGTCAAACGCTGTGTGAATCATTCTCCGCTGCATATTTTACTACATGCCATTATCATGCAGGCGCCCTCGCCTCGCGGCCACTCGCACTGCTCGTGAACTGGAGCGCATCTCATCCTAATTTAAAGAAACTCAGCGTACGCCTCGCAGACATGAAATATATCTTAAGAAACTTGAAATGTCTTTTAACAATTTAAAACGAAAAGAAATAGGCTACTCTCTGATTGTGTAATCCATGATGTGCATTTCTCTCTATAGGCGCGTTCACTACGGAGATGGTGGTCGTCAAATTAATAAGCTAAAAATAACCCTGAAGCACACTATGGTTAACCGAGTATTAACCGCTAAGGGCCTCGGTTAACGGTTAATGAAAAACTTGAAAACGTGCAGCCCTAATTAACATTCACTTAGTCACTTACATTTTAGATGCAATATTTAGTGTTTTTGTTCTATTTCAGCAGTGAAAATCGTTCATAGCAGACCCGTAACACGTCTCACTCATAGCAACAAGTGTGAACGATTCAGCGTTCGAATGAATCGTTTGAATGAACGACTCAGTGACTCACTTGTTAAGACGGTCACCTGCTGCCACTTACTGGAGGTTTAGTTTCATGTTTACACATATTTTCCAACATTTCTTTTTGTCACTTGTAATGAAGCTTGCTTATTAGTGAAATTATTAATATCACGGAATGGTAATTATTGACTTTAGCCTGGATTGATGGCTCTCAATATCGCAATATATATCGTTGGGGGAAAAAATATCGCAATGTAATTTTTTTCCAATATCGTGCAGGCCTAATTTGGATGATTCGTGGTCTTTTATGGCTTCCAGTTTTATGGTTTTTAGTCCCAACAATGAAAGCGTGTTGACAACATACCGAGCAGAACATTGTCAGTAGGGATGCACGAAAATAAAAATTCTTGGCCGAAACCAAAGCCGAAAACCGGAAAATAAAATTCAAACTAAAATGTTTAACTCGACCTCACTCATGTGTACATTAAATAATAATGTACAGGCCTACTGGCCTGCAGAAAGGTACAGAAATTGAATAATGTAATCAAATGTAAAATAACTGCATATTTAACTGTTTAAATGAAAGATTAATCCTTATTAAACTTACAAAAGCTATTCAATCAAGAGCATTGTTTAATGTCAAACTAAATATTTAGTTTGCGCCTTTAAGACCTGATGCAGGGATATGCTCGTCTTTCTCTTAAGGCATATTCAGACTATGTCTGCCAGGATACTCATCAAGATGGACATGTTGACATACTTCTTGTGTGAGTTTGTCCGTTTAAGCGCAAGACTTGAAAGAGAACTCAATATTTGCGCGCTGTGAGACTCACGCGCTCTCGGATGACGCACAGCGTCAGATCTTCTCTCAGCGCGCGCGAGTCTCACAGCGCGTCTTCACGCGAGTGATGACGGAGAAAACGACTGGTTATGCGCACATACGGCAGCACTCGCATGCATTGAACAAAGTTTACAAAGAGGTGAAACAGCTCGGTAGGTGAAGCGAGTTTACCCGCCACAACTCAAAATCAGCCGCATTTGTCTGGTGGCGGTGCTAATTTCCATCCCTGGCGCGCGCTCCGAGCCGATCTCAGACTGAGCGCCCCGTTGTTTTTTAATACTTATGGGGATGAAAAGAAAAATATTCATAAATACTTTTTGGAGTCAAACTCTTTTGACAAAGCTTGAACAAAATACTTTCAAAATTTAAGACTTTATAAAGCCGTGATAAGACTTTTTAATACTTTATAAAGGTCTTAATTTTCCCAAAATTAATTTATCACCTTTTAATACTTTTCAAGACCCCGCGGATACCCTGTAGTATTTCATTGCATTGGTCGGTCTATCTGTGTGTTTACTTTATGTTCATTTAGGTTTAAATGTAAAAAAATGTAAAACCTTTAAAAATAAAGTAAAAAAATAAATAAAAAAGACTTTGCACTGTATTCACTATTTATTGATGTAGAAGTTTTTTTTTTTAAATACAGTGTTTAAAAGGTTCAGTTCAGTTAAGTAGTTCAGTTGCTATAATTGTAAAAAACAGGAATAACAAATTAATATTGGTTCTATATATTGGGTATCGGCACAAACATGCAAATAGTCGGTATTGGCTATTAAAAAAAACAAAACAATATCGGTCAATCACTAATTTGAGCTAATTCTCAAAATTGTCAGGTGTGACTGTCAAGCATGGTTCAATAAATTACAACTTTTACAAATAAAATTTAAAAAAGCATACAAATGTTAATAAACACCTCAGGCAATATTTTACAACTGTCTATTTTAGAAAATGACCATCATTTTTCCCCATCCAAATATTTCTGAAAGCGTAGGATACATTTTGTCCCTGAAAACCATGTCCTCCGGTGTGACACCACATCCTGATTTTAAATCGGGCAATTCCAGTTTAACTTCAATTAAGTTTTAGATAGTAATTATGTTTAATTAGTGGTTTACTTTTTACCATAACAATAAAGGTCATGTAATGCCGAGTTCAGACTGCACGCTGTTCAAATTCGTCAGATCACACATCACAGATCTTTTCACACCGCATGAGTTCCTGTGCTAGCATTCAGTCAGTGCTGTATTCACACTGGATCGGTGACATATGGAAGCATATGTGTAGCAATATTCAATTTGCAATGCAATATGCAAAATGGCAATGCATTTCAGTATTTAAATTTACATTTTTCTTTACCATGTGTGCAACATTAGGAGCAAAACAATATATAATTTACATTTGCCATTTCCTACACAAGCTTCAACATAATTTAAACATCTGAATGCTTTATAAGTTGCAAAATAAAAATTAATTAATTAAAATGCATTACAGAAATGACGTTTAACACGTTCAAGCTTAAATTGTAGCAAAAATATTTTTAAGTTTTCTTAAAGGGTTAGTTCACCTTTATGGGTCTTGTGAGTGGGAATGTACTGAATGCCAATGGAGGCCTTTCTGAAACCTTTCTCAGCTTTCAACAAAAATATCTTCATTTGTGTTCTGAAGATGAACGAAGGTGTTACGGGTGTCCAACGACATGAGGGGGAGTAATTAATGAAACAATTTTCATTTTTGGGTGAACTAACCCTTTAAGTGCATTTATACTGACAATTAAAGAAACTTGCGATTGCATTTTCATTAAATGTCCCACAATGAATGTAGTAAAATTCAATGTGGATTGAAAATGTATTCCGAGCCGATCAAGTCTCCGCCCCCGCCCTGTCAATCATCGCATCAAGGCAGGGCCAGGTGTTGGAAAAACATGGCGGCAGCAGAGCTATTAGAGCGAGGCGTTTACTGGCAGATGAAGTGGAGCAAGAACAGACTCAGAGAAATGATTACGCACGTAAGACAGCACCAGTATGTTATTAGAACCAGATATTTATGGTTAGAATGTCTTTTAGAAAACACACCTGGTGCTTATACACCTTAACATGAGCGCAGTCGCATGTGTGCTGTACTGCTGAAAAGGTGAGCGGTGCTTCACAACTGGTTAATTCACTCTCAAATTATCTTAAACAAGCAGTCCAAGATTGTCATTTAATACAGCAATTATTAAATAAATTAATAAAGCGATGTGTAGTCCATCTGAATGGTAATGGTGTTATTTATGCACTCAGAAGCCTGCTTTTCTGTTAAAAGTGGTTTGTGAATACTGATACTTTAATAACATGTAATTTATTGGGAGCATTTATGCAGGAATGTGTAGGCTCTACAAAATGCAAGTTAGATTGAACATGGACAAAACTAGTGATTGGGTTGTTTAAAGTAAACATTTAACCCAACCGCTAGGTTAAAACAACCCATTCACTGCATGGGTTAAAACAATCCAATCGCTGGGTTTGTCCATTTCCAACCCAACATTTTTTTAGAGTGTAGTAACTCTTGAAACCATTTCATGGATATTTTATTGATATACAGAAGATAATCTATTCATAACCTACGTTTATGCAGGTGGGAGTGGGACAAAATGTGAATGTTGCGGGTGGGAGAAGTTAACATAGCTTACATTCAGCCCTATCACGATAAATTTAGCTGGACAAGAAATTATTGCGATAAACGACAATATTTTCATCCAGACCATTTTCATCTAAAATAATGATAATGGCATAATAATGCAGATACACCTTTTCAAAGATCAATAAACTTTTATTTCTAAAGACTATTTAACACTGAAAACGGAAAACATTTTAAATATCCACAATGAATGAACAAAACAGCCAAAAACAATAAAAGCAATGGAGGAAACCGGCAATAGATGATTGTGTTTTAGGGGAGGCATGGTTCACAAAACCCACGGTTCGGTTCGTATCACGGTTTTAGGGTCACGGTTTTAGGTTCTGTATAGTTTTTTTCTTTTTTCTTTTAATCGTTAACACTCCAGAAATTTACTTCAGCATATGATATATAGCTTAATTATCCACAATTTAGGATACAGAATTTAAAAAAATTGTTATATCATGTAATCATGCACAAACTGAACTTGACTTGTCCATATCTGAGGAAAGCTAGGTGAAATTTTGATACAACGAGAGAGAAGACACTGATGACATGCTTTTCATTAATTTGACAAAAAATGAGAATGTGTATTTCTATCTCTACAGGAACTTAGATGTGCCTTGTTAGCACACAGAGATTGAATTGAAGAATTAATTTCCATTTATCAAACTGCCAGTTTCAGTGTAGCTTTAAGCCTCTCGACGCGTCCGCACGAGCGTGAGGGTGCGCGCGGCAAAAAATGGTGAACGCGTAGTGCGCGAGACCCCATTTTTGTAACTTTGCGTGCGGCTCCGCAACCGAAGAGGCATAAGTTCCAGGCAAATCTGGCCGAGCATGATGTGTCATCACGCCTCAGTCTGCGCGTCGAGTTTAAACACCTCCCCAAATGGACGAGGTTCCCGCAGTCAGCGTTTGAGAGACGTGGAAAACAAACAAGCATGCAAATGGAAATTATCCCGGCCAGAAAAATTTGCGAGCTCATTAATTTTATCGTGCGATTAACTGATTTATTGACTATCGTGACCTGCATTTTTTCAGAAGTGAGACTGAAAAACCCAAGCCCATCTCTGAGGTCATAAAGGGATGGACATGGTCAGCAAAACCCAGGCTAAAATCAGGCAGTATGAACTCAACATTATTGTAAACACCATGGTGAGAATTTGTCTCAAACTGTTCAAATATCTAACTTTTTTGGACCCACTATAAAAGTGTTAATTTCTGTTGGCCTTTGGGACGACACCTCTATTTGAAGAATTAGTGATCCCTTATATTTTTTTAAACATCAGACTCAACATCTGTATTTTTTTCTTCAAAAGTGGGATTTTACAACAAAAGCTATTTTTACTGCTTATTTGTAAACTAACCATATACGCAGAAACTCAAATAGTTTGACAGTGTAGAGAACTATTCATGAATCATAGGCATGAACAGCGCTAAAATAAGTTGGCGTAATTTAGCTTGGCCACGGTGTAGATATAAATAGCTCATCATCAAGGTAATAAATGTTATGAATTGTCTTTATACACCACTGGAAAAATAGTTATGTATATTATATTATGTTGTATTTATGTCAATAGAGCCTCATACATATTACATACTGCACCTTTAAATTCTATTACACATGAACAAATAATTGTATTATCTCCCAATAAAATATTGGGATATGCTGTCACAGAAATCTCCTCGTTATTTATTCATATATAAGATGTCAAGTGTGTGCTACAAACCACTAAGGGATGACGGATGAGAAAATAATACTTAGAAAAGGTTTACAAACAGAGGTCGGTTGTATGAACATTAAAAATATAATATAGCCTAACGCTCATCAGATAATGAATGATAGATATCGTGTTTAAATTGATGCTTTGAACCTCTATGTTTTCAATGTTGTTTTTGTTTTCCTAGGTCTGTAGAGATCACATAAGTCAAAGGCTGTGCCTCAAATTAGCGAGCTTGCCTACCTAGATAGCACTTTGGTAAATATATTCTTAAACCAAACGAGCTGCCAACCTAGAACGCACTAATAAAACAGCAATAAAGACGATGATAGGAAGAAATGTAGTCTAGCTAGGCAGCTCAGCAGGTTTTTAGACACAGTCCGTGTATTGTGTTGTTTCTCTATCATGACGCTGCAGTTGAATAAGCTACATGGCTAACCAACAGGATAGGCAGATTACATTAAAAACCTGTAGTACTTTCCCCCATATAAAGTAAGAACTATGTACATGAACCTTAAACTATTTAAAACTGGCTCAAACACAAACTCAATCGACATTAAACACGACAAATGCCACGGATTTGACAGGCTAATGCTGTGCAAACACACCCACATGAACGCCGAGACCCTAAACACTGCAACACGAGTGAATACTTCAATGAAAGTATACTTTTTCCGCGTTTTACCATATCATAACACTCGTTGTGCATACTAAAGACAGAAATAATCTAATACAATAGCAGTTTTTCATAAATTTACCTGATCCGGCGGCGGCCGCCATCTTGTTGCTCAGCAGCGGGGACGCGCGCCAACAGTGAACAATCGCCTCATGAATTATGCATGTAAATAATCACCGAACCTGGATATTGAACTTAGCTCTGCTGCGTTTATTTCTCATCATATCCTGTGATAAAGATAGTAAATGTACTATAGTAAATGTAGTACATTTCATTTGGTTGAAATAATTGCTGATGTGCTTTAGGACTAGTTTTTTGTTTTAAAGATTTATTGCTGATGAGCCAGCACAATGCATTTATTTAGTTATTTATTTGGTAAAGCATGTGAAAATCAAGAGTAAACGGAATAAAAACACCCAATATGCTGATTGAGAGAAGATGTTGGTTTCAAAATTACTTGTTTTGTTGTTGTTGTTGTTGTTGTTGTTGTTGTTTTATGTAGGCCTGGGCCTATAGGCTACAGCTGGGCAGCAGAATCCAGTTTAGACAATGTTAGATCTTTTATGTCGTTTTTTGGTCTGTAAAGATGTGTTTGGGAAAGTTACTTTTAAAAGTAATGTATTACAATATTGCGTTACTTCCTAAAACGTTACATAGCCTATAAGTTTGCATTACTTTTTCTCACCTGGGCTGGGCTGGGCTTGTTTCTTTTTAATAAAAAAAAATATATATATATATATTTGGCAAATTTAAAGGTCCTCTCATGAAAAAGTGTAATGAACAAGCCTCGGGCTGAAGGAGGGGGGGGGGGGGGGGGGGGTGTTGTCATACTAACAAGCACAATTCTTTTGAAAATTATTTTGCTTGTTAATATGGGTATGAGTTTTAGTTGACATTGTTTAAAGGGATAGTTCACTAAAAGTAAAAAAATCTGTTATCATTTACTCTCCCTCAATTTGTCCCAAATCTGTATGAGTTTCTTTCTTCTTTTAAACTCAAAAGAAAATATTTTAAAGAATGTTGTTGATTAATCAGTTGATGGGCCTTATGGAGTTCCATAGTAGGGAAACAAATACAAAGTAGCTTGTCTGATTGATCGGACCACACGGGCCAGCCTTCGCAACCTCAAGAGTTCAAGAGTTTTATTTGTCACATACACAGTTATACAGAATACAACCGGCAGTGAAATGTAAACAGGTCCGCTCCATGGACAGCAAATAACAATTAACAAAAAAAGCACAATAAATTATAAAATAGGAATAGAATAAAGGTGCTATATATATACATATGTAGAATTATGAATAAATCAAGTAAAAGAAATAAGAGATGTGAAATAAAATAAGTCAGATAAAGTAAACTGGAGACTATAAAAATAAATACGTGGATAACAGAAGTGCAGGAGTGTAATGTGCAAACAGCATTATAATGAGTAGTTACATGAACACAAGAATAAAGTGCAGTGCAATATCAGTGTGTGAGTTTGTTAATACTGAGTGAGGTGAAGTCACATGTTGTTAAGTGACAGCGTTCAGGAGTCTGATGGCCTGTGGGAAGAAACTCCTCCTGAGTCTCTCAGTTTTGGCCATCAGGCTACGGAAGCGCTTACCAGAAGGCTTACCAGAAGGCAGCCGGGTGAAGTGGGGGTTGGCTGGGTGATTAATGTCCTTGATGATTTTTGTAGCTCTGCCTCTGCATCGTTTGATGTAGATGTCCTGCAGAGACGGGAGAGCTGACCCTGAGATGCGCTCGGACAAGCGCACCACTCTTTGCAGGGCTTTGCAGTCGTGACTGGTGCTGTTACCATACCAGGCTGTGATGCACTGAGTCAGTAAACTTTCTATCGCCCCGGAATAGAAAGTTTTCAGGATAGCTGGTGAGACCCGGAATTTCCTCAGCTGGCGCAGGTGGTACAGTCTTTGCCTGGCTTTTTTCACCTGAGACTGGATATGTGCAGTCCAGGTCAGGTCCTCGGAGATGTTCACACCCAGGTATTTGAAGCTGATGAGCCTTGGCCGCCCATGACCCTGTGGCCGGTTCTCCACTGTTCCTTCCTTGGAGCACTTTTGATAGATACTGACCACTGCAGACCGGGAGCAGCCCACAAGAGCTGCAGTTTTGCCCATTTCTCCTGCTTCTAACACATCAGCTTTGAGTATAAAATGTTTACTTTCTGCCTAATATATCCCACCCACTAACAGGAGCCATGATGAAGGAGCCGATATGATATATTTGCAAGTGAAATGAGTAAATGGGTGCTCACATTTAGTCTAGAAATACAATAACCATCATGTTTTTTACACACAGCACCTCTGTACTTACAATTTCTGTCAACATGGGGATGGGGGGCGCTATTGAGTACCGCATGGAGTAGACGTGTTCTTCTGAGCTCCTCTCCATATTTTAAGTTATTCGGTCATTGTTTTAATTTCTCCGTTTTTGTCTCACTGGTATTACTTTATAATTATCCTCCTTGAAGAGCTGTATAATGACAAAGCCAAAAGCTGAAAAGGGAAAGAAGCTGGATAAAGCATTGAATCATTCCCCTGCTCAGTCGCCGTCGGAGATGGCAGAGCAGGCCGCGCCATCCTCGGGGTCGAGTGGCGAAGCTGACACTGAGTCTGCCAGTATACTTCTGGCAATACAGAATATGAGCAAAACAATGACTGATCGATTTGATCTTCTCGAAGCATCTTTAGCGTCCACTCAAGCATCTTTAGTGTGTCTCGGCGAGAGAATTATGGAGGTGGAAAATGCTACTGCCGATTGCGACCGCCGCCTTTCCCTCGTCGAGCAGAAGTGCTCAAAAGTACAGTCAGAAAACAAACCCCCTCGTGAGAAGGTGATCGATTTAGAGGCTCGCTCAAGGCGGCAAAACATTAAAATCGTCGGCTTACCTGAGAAGATAGAGAGTGGACACCCCACAGAGTTTCTGGCGAAGTTTATTCCAGATCTGCTGGGCGCTAGCAACTTTCTTAAGCCGTTGGAAGTGGATCGAGCTCATCGTTTGGGGAGGCTATCTGGAGAAGACGCACGGCCGCGTGTGATGATAGCCCGGGTTCATCACTTTCAAAGGAAGGAAAAAATACTTCAACTTGCTCGTCAACAGTTTCCTCTGCGCTACAAGGGCAGGCCGATACACATTTTTCCCGATCTTCCAGCTGAAATAATGAAGCAGAAGCGGCAGGCATTCAACGATGTCAGGAAACATCTCCGGGAAGCCGGTGCGAGGAGCGGATTTATTTACCCGGCAAGACTGCGCGTCACCCATGGAAACACTGACAAGGTGTTTACATCGCCCGAGGAGACGGAGGCTTTTATCGCGACGCTGTCTTAAAAATCATTTATGCTGGCATAACATGCTCTGGTATGTGACTTTCATTCAGCAGCTACTCGGACTGAGGCATTTATATGACCGTTTTCTTTGTTCATAAGTACTTGTTCATATTATTGGAGAGGGAGCGAAAGGGCTTTTTGGCTGTAGTCTCGCTGTTCCGATGGTCCGGCAACCCCTCAGTGAGTTTTTGGGATGCGTGTTCTCACTTTGTTTGGGAAAGTGGGACGGGGGTAGGGGGGCAATGTTCTTTCTGTGTTTGTTTTTTTATTTATATACTTTTAAGTGTTTTGAAAGGGCGGTATGCTTGTACATAGTTTATCTCCAACTTCTGTATGAATCCTAGTTTACATTCAAAGAGCAGCGGCATCACTTTCACTAGCCGGAACGTGCATGGCCTGGGTCATGTGATCAAACGAGCTAAGGTCTTTTCTCACCTGAAATCTTTGTCCGCGGATGTCATGTACTTACAGGAGACCCATATTAGGCCCACGAGAGAGAAGATGCTCAAATGCAGCTGGGTTGGCCATATCTTTCAGTCCACATTCTCCAGCAAGGCTAGAGGAGTTGCAATTTTAATCCGTAAGACAGTTCCTTTTAGACATGTCTCTACTTTGAGTGATCCAAACGGTCAATACATTTTGGTTACTGGTTACATTTATTCATTTCATGTTACACTTCTTAATGTATATGGACCAAACTTTGATGACCCTACTTTCTTTACTAAAATATTTAATTTACTGTCTGATTTTACTGATTCACATGTCATTGTAGGTGGTGATTTTAACTGTGTACTTGATAATGTTTTGGACAGGTCAGCCCAAATAAGCCATTTGCCTTCTGCCTCCATAGTTTTAAATAACGTAATGTCCTCCATGAATCTGGTTGATATATGGAGACTGATACACCCCAAAGGTAGAGACTATTCCTTTTTTTCACAAAGGCACAAGTCATTTTCTAGAATAGATTATTTTTTACTTGACTCCAAACTCATATCAAACGTGATCTCCTCAGATTATCATAATATCTTAATTTCTGATCATTCTCCGACTTCAGTGGTTCTTGATCTTGGTCAAAAGTTTAAACCACACTGTTGGCGTTTTTATACTTCTCTACTTTCTGATGTATCATTTTGCCAATTTATATCTGAAAAGATCTTAGAATTTCTAGATACCAATGATAACTCCGAAGTCACTGACTCCACCTTGTGGGAATCTTTTAAGGCTGTGATCAGAGGACATATTATCTCTTTTGAGTCTAAAGCTAGAAGAGACAAACCTAGACGCCTTGCAGAAATAGAAGAGGAATTATCTCAATTGGAACCCTCTTATAGAATTTCCTCTAGTCCTTCTACCTTACAGAATATTCTTAAATTAAAGTATGAATATAATACTATTTTATCAGGACAAGTGTGGGATCAGTTGCTCAGGATAAGACAAAAATATTTTGAGTTTGGGGATAAGCCCCACAGATTGCTGGCTAGGCAGCTGAGGGGTTTACAAGCTAATAAAGCCATACACAAAATTAAATCAAAAGCAGGGGACATGCTCATGGATCCTAAATGTATAAATGATCGCTTTAGGGAATATTATGAAGAATTATATACATCAAGAGCAAGAGGAGACATCTCCAATTGGCTAGGACCTCTGAATCTTCCTAAATTGAAATGGACTGCATTTAAATGGACTGCATTTATATAGGGCTTTTATCCAAAGCGCTTTACATTTTCCCTCACATTCACCCATTCATACACCGACGGCGGTGTCAGCCATGTAAGGCGCCATCCAGCTCGTCGGGAGCAGCTGGGGTTAGGTGTCTTGCTCATGGACACTTCGACACTTCAGGTCGAACCACCTACCTTCTGGTTTGTAGACAACCTACATGAACCACTGAGCCACTGCCGCACCAAATTGAGTGATGCTGCCTGTGAGGCTTTAAACTCTGATATCACTATCCCAGAGATTATTGAAGCTATAAAATCTTTTCCTAAGGGCAAGGCGGCAGGGCCAGATGGTTTTGGTATTGAACTATACAAAAAATATTCTGGGAGACTGGCTCCCCTTTTGCTGAGGATGTTTAATCATTCTCTTGAAAGCCAAAAATTCCCTGACACACTATATGATGCTAACATCTCATTAATACGGAAAGAGGGTAGGGATGAGACTGAGCCCTCATCTTACCGGCCTATTGCATTACTTAACTCTGACATTAAAAATTTTACCAAATTATTAGCTAATAGGTTAAATAAATACATTTCATCCATTATACATATGGACCAAACTGGTTTTGTTCCTAATAGATTTTCTTTTTTTAATGTTAGAAGATTAATGAACATAATGTACCATAACTATAAGAAAGGCTCTAAAGTGGCTGCTCTGTGCTTAGACGCAGAAAAAGCCTTTGATCAGGTAGAATGGCCCTATATGGTGAAAGTTATGGAAGAGTGTGGGTTTGGTAGTCGTTTTGTGTCATGGATTACAACATTATACACTCGCCCAACCTCTTGCGTACTCACAAATCAAGAAAAGTCAAAGCCATTTTTATTACATCGAGGAACACGTCAGGGATGTCCCCTCAGCCCTCTGCTTTTTGCAGTTGCAATTGAACCCCTTGCAATTTGTATTAGAAATCATCCGTCTATCGAGCCTGTAAGACAGGCAATCTTGACCATCACATCTCATTATATGCAGATGATGTCGTTCTCTTTCTGTCGAATCCTGAGCGATCGGTCCCTTTACTTTTAGATCTTATAAAATCATTTGGCACAGTTTCTGGATACACAATTAATTGCCAGAAGAGTGAATTCATGTCTTTAAGTGCTGATCTTGATCTGAATTCCTTCACAATCTCCCTTTCAAAATCACAGACAAACTTAAGTATCTTGGACTGGTTTTGCCCAAAAACCCTAAATTAATTTTTAAGTTGAATTTTCTTCAGAAATTGGAGGATCTAAAGATAGACATTGGCAAATGGAGGACTCTTCCTGTTTGGAAGTTAAAGGGGGGGGTGAAATGCTTCTCCATCATGTGTCAGTCCAAACAGGGATCTAGTGTCCTGTGATAAAGATGACGTTCATTGAAGATGATGGACCAAGGGTTTCTAGCTGTCTCATTTCGAGCGATGCCTACCAATCCTCCAGCAACCTATTCGGTTTTGTTGATGTGCTCAAGGCAAAGATCAAATGGCACCTGGTTGAAGTTGTGTTTGGCCTCTTTGGCTACAAAATCACCATCTAGGAATCCCTGGTCTGTGCCAGATGTACCATGTCTGCTATGAATACAGCACCCCATTTTGTGTGATCATATGCAGCAAACCAGGGCATCATGCTCTTGAAGGTTGGCATGTAAAGCTTCCAGTCACCACATCTCAGTGCCCGTGTGAATGCCAAAAGAATAGACACAAGATACATGTTGTCGCCAGAAGGTAAATGTTGGTTTGTCTTCATTAGCCTTCCAGCAGATCCATTAGCCTAGGATCTGCTGCCTCATCCCAAATGAAGCAGCACTGACACAATAGTCCCCTTTGTGCTGTGATACTCTTGTGGTATTTATTGATTACTATTTTTTAATGATCATGCGTGCACATAAATTAGATTATATTGCACATTTGCCCAAAATTACAGTAGGTAACTTAGCAAATGAAAGCACTTTTGGGGGGAAAAATCCGCTTTTACCAAATATTAATACTGGATAGGTTGTATGCTTGTACTAAAAAGTGTCCGACAAAGTTCAGTTTTGGCCCCCTGACTACTGTAAAGGAGGGAGATTATCAAGAGGTCACACAAAACATAAAATGATGATCATCACAGTAGCTTCATCACTGTGTGTCATGAAGACATGTATTTTTATATCTTACATGGGATCATAGGCTTCAAAAAGCTCCCGTTGTTTTCTGCGGCGTATCAAAAGTGGCACGTCTTCAGTCGTTTTTATAATCCACTCTTCTAAATCTGCCAGCATTGCGAATGGATAGGAAGGGCTGCAGAAACGGCCGAAGATCTCGTAAAACTCTGAGAGCTTCTCAGTTAACTCTCTGGTCTGGTGAGAAAAAGCAAATTTACAAGATCAGTCTTTTAATACATTTAGATGTGTGTGTGTGTGTGTGTGTGTGTGGTGCCGTGATGCTTTTAGATGGGCCATGATGTCTTACCTTCTTTCTTATAGCGGCTGGGTCATATTTGCACCCCTGCAGGTAATGAAGTTGCTCTTTCATTTGTCTAATGGCTTTACTGTTCATCACTTCCAGTTTTCTAATTTGGGCTATCTGCTCTCTAAAGTCGTCCATCTTCTCCTTTCTGGACAAAAACACACAAGACAGAAAGATGGTCAAACACAGTTACTGTCTTCCCAGATTGAGAGTGTGTAGAAATCAAACACATGGTTGTGCACAAGAAACATACATCTTTTCCCTATCATCCTGATAGCTCTCGAGGACCCGCTCCTGGTCGTATATGAAGTTCAGAGATTCCTCCGCTATATGGTCATCATGGGCACAGAAGACTTGACTGAAACAGTAACGGAGATGATTAAAAACAATAACTCAGTGTCTGGCAACCAAAACTGAAACAAATCAACATTATAGGGATACTCCACCGCTTTTACATATTAAACTATATTAGTCCCTTAACTAAGACGAGTTGATACTGTAGAGGAAATTAACTAAAGTGACTTTCCCCAGCGACCTCTTAGAAGAAAATGGCGTTTGTATATAATTGTGGGAAAACTATAAGGTGACTATCTAGATCAGGGGTCCCCAAACTTTTTTCTGTAAGGGCCACATTATTGTTCCTTTCTTTAATGGGGGGCCGGGTCGGTCACAGAAAAATACATGGACCAGAGTGACTATTGTGGAATATTTATTATGATTTTAAATGTATTTATTAATGCTTTGTTTATTATTTTGTTATGCACCATACAGATAAATGAGTATTACTTTACAAGAGATATACAGCCTTTAAAAAAAGCATAATTATCATAATAAAAATGTTTCATATACATTACCATTGCAATCAAAACATTTACTTACTTATGTATAGCCTATTGTTAATCAGTGTGACCTGTGGGCTTGCTTCTGGCTGGTGAGAAGTTCGATGTCAGGTTCCATTCCTGTCACAGCCAGTCTTAAAGTCTGATGCAAATGTTCATCAGTGAGTCTTGATCTCATCAGAGTTTTCATCAGTTTCATTCGAGAAAAAGTTTGCTCACAGATATACGTGCTGCCAAAAAGCGTGCACATCTTCATTGCATGCCTTTTGATGTTTGGGTATGTCTCGGTAGGGAGGGCACCATAAAATTCAATTCAACGGCGTATACCTGCGTATCACGTAGACTACACCACTGGTAGGCTATTCAATTTCATCATCTTACAAACCCAGAATCTCCCCATATGAGGATGGTTTGACCCAACCTGTCACTTGCCGCCTGGCATCACCTGCAATCGCTTGGATCAGTGATTGTGTGACCAGACGTCCCGTTTCCCGGGGACAGTGCTGGTTTTTAATGTTTTGTCCCCGATTGGAGCTGGAAATGTTTTTACAGCTCATTCCAAACAACCCGTAGATATATTGGGGGAAATGCGCCAACACCATACAGCAGCCGCTGGTTTCAGGAGCAAGAGTTTAGTGATCATTTTCACCAGCAGGTGGCGCTGTGAGCTACGCTGACTCTGCTTGGTCGCGTGTGCGGCTACGACTTCATGAAGAACGTCGAGAGCAGACAGAACGGCATTATCGTCAAATATCACAAGAAACTTCGTTATCGCTTTCAAGCAGTGGCGGCTACTGGTCTGTCAGAGAGGGGAAGCTCATTTTTGGCCAATTGTCTTATTTATTTAAAAGTAAATTCTGCCCTACGTTCCTTTTCAAGAAAATGGTCTTTTACCCTGTGAATGAATGAACGATCTAAAAAAATATTAAACTCTGTAAAACTGAAACAAGGAATGTGGTGTATAATTGTGTGAAATGTATGATGAAAATCAAGCCATTTCGCCAAGCAAATATCAAAGAAATAGGTTGCAGAAGTTTTTATTTCGAATGAACTTGAGAAATCCGCGATGGGACTGAGCGCGAATAGCTTCAGTGATTATAGTACAGAATCGCTGTCAGTCAAAAGGAGATGCAGACCCTCCAATCATCACGCAGAAGCTCGGAGTCCGGGCCAGCCCACTCCCCATTCACTCCCAAGCTGTGTCCCAAAGTGAAGGGTGTGCATTTCGAAGGCCATGCACTTCGAAGGCCAGACCAGGCCACGCCTTCAAAGTGCACGAAGTGCGAACCGAGGGACAGGGTTGCCAGGTCTGAATAATAAAACCCCTACAATTGTTATTCAAAAGTATCGGAATCACAGCCAGAATGGGCCAAAATATCCCAAAATGCGGGGCGCGGGCAGTAGAAATATTGCTTAAGTAAAGACAACTTAACCTGTGGACTATAGGCTACAAACCCCCCAAAGCAACAGTAGCCTAAATGCAGCCCAATTACAGACTTGGCAACAATGAACCAAGCGTCGTTAATGGACTAGCAGGTTCTGACAACTGACAGCGGACGTTCGTGAGGAGATGGTAACACTTTACTTGAAGGGGTGTGCATAAGACTGACATGACACCTTCATAATCATGACATGACACTTGTCATGAATATGAAGGAGTTTTTATGCATGTTTATGACAACTGTCATTAAGTGTCATTCGCTTAATTATGTCATTTTTAATGCAATGATGACATTTCGGACTTGTCTTTGTTATGACAACTTGACATAAACCAATACATCATAACCTGTCAGTGTCTTTGTCATGACAACTTGACATTACCAAGACAACATAACCTGTCATAAACAGACATGAAATGACATAGCAGATTAATTATCAAATTTAAGAAACTACTTAGCTTTTTGGGTTTGCATTACATTAATTGCTAGGCAACGTGGGGGAGAGGATGCTGGCGTTGTCTGTTCGCCGCTTCTCCACCCACAATTCATTTTAACTTTACTATTAAATTTAGATTTTATTATATTTTCTTATGTTTGTGACTAGTCTAACAGAGCTACTATTGGGACTGTTGCTGATTGCTGGCAGCCACTGAGAGGACGTTGTTTGCCGTTTTTTCACCGCTTCTCTTATGTTTTTGTTTGAATTTGTGGTTGGTTTTGGTTTGAAGGACATTTGATGTTGCTCGCTGCGGCTGCTCTCTCTTCTGGGTGTCGGCTGCTCACTGGTGGTCTCCCTCGGGCTTGAACTGCATGGTGGCTGAAGTTTGCACCAGGCTAGCGTCATCAGCGTCCGGCATGATGTTGAGATGTAATTTTTACTTGTTGTTCATGTATTGTTATTTTTTCCCTTTGTTGCACTTTGAGATTCTTTGGAATGAAAAGTGCGTTATAAAAAAAATCTATTACTATTATTATTATTGTTAAACTGTCATGTGGTTGGTTTTGACGTTGGCTGTCATTAGGCTATTATAATGTCATGATTTTTTTATAAATTTAATTTGTCATTAACATGTCATTAAGTGTCAATACTCTGTCAAAATATTTTATAACATTGTCATGAATATATTTCTTGACCTAAACTACAGTGGTACAAGTTGAATTTGTCATTTACATGTCATTAAGTGTCAATACTATGTCAAATTATTTCATAACATTGTCATGAATATATTTCTTGACCTAAACTACAGTGGTACAAGTTGAATTTGTCATTTACATGTCATTAAGTGTCAATACTATGTCAAATTATTTCATAACATTGTCATGAATATATTTCTTGACCTAAACTACAGTGGTACAAGTTGAATTTGTCATTAACATGTCATTAAGTGTCAATACTCTGTCAAATTATTTTATAACAGTGTCATGAATATTTAGCTTGACCTGAAATATGGCATCATAGAGGAAATCGTACAGAGTCATTAAAAACTATTAATATAACTCAAAATGATAGAGTGGCATAGACATATACACCTATGATGTCTATGGTGGCACCACTGGTTATGTGTACGCTGTAACAGTTGTTGACAGAGCCTCAGTCAGGTTAGTTTGTTTAGGTGTTTAATGTCAATTTAGTTTGCAGTAAGTAAAAACAATTCACAAAAACGTTATTTTGGGTTTAATATACTTTATTTAAACTTTCGCTCACTCTTTAACGAATAGTTTGAGTTTATTCTTACCATTCCGTTTGTTATGGTGGAGTCCCGTGTGCTGGTGCACCGTCAAAAGGGGCTCGGGCGGAAACGTTGGCCCTATATATAATGTTCCGGCCTAGGCTCTAGCCAAGGGGGTAATCTAGCGCTCGGAAAGCGTTCCACCCCTAGGGGCTGCCATTGCTAACCAAGCCATCACCTGCTGTTAGCATCCCATTGACTCCCATTCATTTTTGAGTCACTTTGACAGTGAATAACTTTGCATCTGAGACGTTTAAAGACTCCATTTGTCCATTGTTTATTTCTAAAGAAACACGACAATGTATAAAAGGCTCCATTACCTTGTATCTTACACTATCGCCCCGCAGAAGCTGTTTTTGTAAAAAATAGGCTAACGATTGCGTCATAACCAACGCGACCCTGTCGCACAGTTGAGAAATTACCGTATAGACCTGAGGAGACGCTCGCAGGCAATCTTTTACTGTCTATGAGACAGTCGGGGGGACGTGGAGACATGTCCTGGAGACTAGTCTGATAAAGTCAAGGGGGAAGAATGGGGAGAAGCCTATAGTGAGCCAAAAGCAACGGGAGAAAATATTTAAACAACGTGATTCAGATTTCACTTTCCACATCTACTAGAAGACTCACAGCTGTCAGACAGGAGGCTCACGTCACATCTACGTCGTCAAGCTTAGTCTGAGCCTGCGCAGTTCGCTCAGCCATCAGGAAGTGAGTGCCCCTAGGTTGACTTCATTCTTTCGCCGTTGACGTCAATGGGAACCCTCCGTCCATTTCTTTTACTGTCTATGGCTCTAGCCACCACCATTCCTTGTTCAGCCCGGGGTGGGGCTCTAAAGACTATTTCTCTTATTTTTATACATCGAAAGATAATTTATAAAGTGAAGTCATTTGACAAAGTGTTATTTTTCTGTGTTTGTTTATATGTGTATATGATGTTGATATATATATATATATATATATATATATATATATATATATATATATATATATATATATATATATATATATATGTTTATTTTGTGCAATGGCCATTATTTGTGTACGTGTTTTCCCCTTTTTGCGTTAATTGGTGCTGGTCACCTGTGTATAAATTCATGCCTTGTGTTTTTAAGAGTCAGTTCTGTGAGAGGGCAGGTCTTAAACATTAAATTATTGATTTTATTTCTCAAACTCCTTTTCATATTTTTAAGACATTTGAAATGGTCTATTATCTAACCTTCTGTTGAAGCTGGTGGAGGAAACTTAAAAAATAAAATAAAACATGAACTGAAAAATATTAATGATGCTGTTATTAAACAAAACAGAAGAGATGGCTGACCGCACACTGAATCCAAAAAAGACTAAAAAGTCTAAGAGACTATATCATTTTTATTTTTTCAATTGCATAGTGCAATAACGTGCAAAGTGCAAGTGCGTTAAAAACAGAGGAGCATGAGCAAACGTTTCAGCAGATTGCTATCCTCAGTGCTCAAAATGCAACAGACAATCACTCCTTTTCTAGAAGGAAAAGGCAATTAGAAGCCATCAGGTTAATCCAATTATCACACTCATCAATTAACACCGGTCACAATCAATTATCATAGGTGTCACAATAGAAGAGTCTGAAAAGCAATGTCCACCACAGACTACATGAAATGTACATTCAAAAAAATGAAAACAACATTAAATGTAGAGGATCACAAGAAACAAGAAAGTTCAAGTTCTTCATTCATGCCATCAGGAAATAAAGATTTAAGTTCAAAAATCCAAAACGCCTCCCTTTGCAGCAATTTCTTGTCTCTATCTCCGCCTCTTCTATGAGGTAAAATCCTCTCGATGCCCAGGAACCTCATGTCTGACAAAGAATGTTTGGCAAGATTGAAGTGACGATAGATGGGAGATGTGTCATCCCGTCTACGAATTGCACTTGTATGTTCAATCATCCTAGTGCGTAAAGCACGTTTAGTTTTACCAACATATAACAGAGAACATGGACAAATGATAATGTAAATCACATATGTGCTCTTGCAAGTTATCAATTGTTTGATCTTATATGTTTTTTGTGTACGCGGATGTACAAATGATTGGCATTTGACATATTTTGTGCATGAGGTACACCTATAGCATGGAAAATTACCCTGGGCATCAACTAAGGTGGTCGGAGAGGAAACATGAATATCTGCATGAACAAGCTTATCCCTCAGACTAGAACTCCTGGAAGAAACAAAGAGTGGTGGATCATTAAATACATTCAACAACTGAGGATCACTTTGAATGATATGCCAGTGACTTTTGATAATCCTCCTGATGTCATTACTCAATGGACTAAATGTGGATTTAAAAACGCATGAGTAGCTTTTTTTGCTTTTAACTACGCTCAAGTTACCTTCTTCACGTTCTCGTAGACTACATACCTTCTCAAGTGCACTGTCAATACACTTATTGGGATATCCACGTGATTTAAAATCTGCATATAGATTATGAGCTTTAACATCAAAATCTTCCTTCCTAGAACAGATTCGATGAAGTCTTAAGAATTGACTATAAGGTAACCCACGTTTTAAGGGAGTGGGATGGGCACTACTGGCATGAAGGAGACTGTTCTTAGCTGTATCCTTTCTATAAAGAGAAGAAACAATTTGTTTGTTTACAATTGATATACAGGTGTCCAAAAAATTGACATTTGTAATCCCAACCTCATGTGTAAATTTAATCGAAGGTCTTAAACAGTTCAAATATAGAACGAATGCTTCAAAATCTTTTGTAGACCCTTTGTAAATGACAAAACAATCATCAATGTACCTCTTAAACAGAATGATATTACCAAAGAAAGGATTGTTATTAAAAACATACCTATCCTCCAGAAAGCCCAGATATAGATTGGCATAATCGGGAGCCATGGTGGCCCCCATGGCAGTGCCCTCAATCTAATTGTAAATAATACTGATTTTCAAATAGAAAGTAATTCTTAGTCAGAACCATTTCAGCCATTTCAATGATAAATTTGGATGGAAGGGCATCGTCTTCCACACGTAAATCAAGAAAATGTTTGAGGGCCAAAAGGCCTTCATGATGTGGAATATTGGTATATAGTGAGGTCACATCCATGGTTGCCAGTATAACATCTTGCTCAACATTTTGAATAGTTGATAAACATTGGAGGAAATCTGTTGTGTCTTTCAGATAGCTAGGAAGGGATGTGACTAATGGTCTCAGGACAAAATCAACAAAATTTGAGAGTGGTTCAGTCAAACTGTTATTACTAGCTACTATAGGCCGACCTGGTGGATTAGTTAGGCTTTTGTGTACCTTAGGTAGAATGTAGAACACTGGCCTACTTGGAGAACGATTGAATAAATATTGCATCTCTTTATCAGAGATCAATAGAAGAGCATGTTCTTTCTGAAGAAACATCTCAATCGCTCTTTGAAACTGGGCCGTTGGATCTGAAGGTAAATTGATGCTGTTATTAAAAAATAATTTGACAGCGTATTAACACCTAATTGCATTTTAATGACAAATTAAACTTGTGCCACTGAAAAAAATGTATGACATTATAATGGCCTCAGTCAACATCAAAACCAACCACATAACAGTTTAAGGTTAACCCTATAAGCTAAGTAAGTTTCTTAAATGTGATAATCTGTTATGTCATGTTTATGACAGGTTATGTTGTCTTGGTAATGTCAAGTTGTCATGACAAAGACACTGACAGGTTATGATGTATTGGTTTATGTCAAGTTGTCATAACAAAGACAACTCCGAAATGTCATCATTGCATTAAAAATGACATAATTAAGCGAATGACACTTAATGACAGTTGTCATAAACATGCATAAAAACTCCTTCATATTCATGACACGTGTCATGTCATGATTATGAAGGTGTCATGTCAGTCTTATGCACACCCCTTCAAGTAAAGTGTTACCATACTTTCCAGCATTTTAGTAATAAAAGTGTAGGCTTTAGATCTTTAAAATGCATCTGAAAAATACCTTACGACCCCACAAGAAACAATTACCGTCCGAATATGGCTTAAGAATATTAAAATACGCCGAACCATGTGTCCTGTATCATAGCTACATTAATGACCTTTGCAGCAAAAAACCCCGCGTTAAAATCGGTATTCAGTCAGACATGATTAATTAAATGCACTGACAGCTCTCTGCACCTGGCAAACAAGTCACACTGAGTGGAGCTGGCAACCGGTTCAAGATGGCGGCTCCACGGCTCGACCGTGCCAATAGGCAGTAGCGCTCGATAGAGTGTCGATCTATATGATGTCTACGGCTGAAATTACCTGACTTTGGCGATCCGAATCATGAATCGATCCATAAAGGTTCAAAGCTTTGTTTTGTGTCTGAAGATGAACGGAAGTAAAAAAAAAAAAATCACAAAAATCTAAACTTTCATTGAAGTAAAATCACATTATGAAATAAATGCTTTTCTCCAAAACACGTTGGGCACAATTATTGGCACCCTTTTATTAAATACATTTTCCCAAGATAACAGCTCCGAGTCTCTTCCTGTAATGCCTGATGAGTTTGGAGAACACATGACAAGAGATCAGAGATCATTCCTCTATATCTCCAGATCCTTCAGATTCACAGCTCCATGTTGGTACTTCTTCTCTTCAGTTCTCCACTCATTCTCAATAAGGTTCAGGTCAGGGACTGCATGGTCATGGCAGAAGAAGCTCCATTTTGTGCTCAGTGACACAGTTGTGTGTTGATCTTGATGCTTGTTTTGGATCGCTGTCCTGATGGAAGATACAGTAATGGCCAGTGGCGTAACTTTGTTTTAAAAAGTGGGTGGGACATAAATTGCGTATCATATGCATGTGAAAAACTGCGTACTATGCACGCCAAAGCTCATTTTGACGTGTGAGGGCGCTCATACGTCAAAATGAGCTTTGGCGTGCATATGATATGCCCTATATGGCGTATTAACGGGGTAGCATTGCTGATAAAATGTTATATCAGATTTAAAATATGTACAATAACAATTGCAGAAAAACTAGTATTAAGATGTCCGGAAATCAATTAAATAGTTCATTTATTGATATAGATCTCGTTTAAAACACAATATAGCTTTGTGCCAAGAATTTTCACGTGAATAAAGGCATATAGATTTGCACACTTTGCTTATAATCCCTGGTCTAGTCTAGTTCAAGAGTTTTATTTGTCACATACACAGTTATACAGAATACAACCAGCAGTGAAATGTAAACAGGTCCGCTCCATGGACAGGAAATAACAATTAACAAAAAAAGCACAATAAATTATAAAATAGGAATAGGATAAAATAGGAATAGGATAAGGTGCTATATATATATATATATATATATATATATATATATATATATATATATATATACATATGTAGAATTATGAATAAATCAAGTAAAAGAAATAAGAGATGTGGAATAAAATAAGTGAGATAAAGCAAACTGAAGACTATAAAAATAAATACGTGGATAACAGAAGTGCAGGAGTGTAATGTGCAAACAGCATTATAATGAGTAGTTACATGGAACACAAGAATAAAGTGCAGTGCAATATCAGTATGTGAGTTTGTTAATACTGAAGTGAGGTGAAGTCACATGTAGTTAAGTGACAGCATTCAGGAGTCTGATGGCCTGTGGGAAGAAACTCCTCCTGAGTCTCTCAGTTTTGGCCATCAGGCTACGGAAGCGCTTACCAGAAGGCAGCCGGGGGAAGTGGGGGTTGGCCGGGTGATTAATGTCCTTGATGATTTTTGTAGCTCTACCTCTGCATTGTTTGATGTAGATGTCCTGCAGAGACGGGAGAGCTGACCCTGAGATGCGCTCGGACAAACGCACCACTCTTTGCAGGGCTTTGCAGTCGTGACTGGTGCTGTTACCATACCACACTGTGATGCACTGAGTCAGTAAACTTTCTATCGCACCTGAATAGAAAGTTTTCAGGATAGCTGGTGAGACCCGGAATTTCCTCAGCTGGCGCAGGTGGTACAGTCTTTGCCTGGCCTTTTTCACCTGAGACTGGATATGTGCAGTCCAGGTCAGGTCCTCGGAGATGTTCACACCCAGGTATTTGAAGCTGCTCACTCTCTCTACTGGTGTCCCGCTGATCATGAGAGGGGAATATGACCGTTGCTGTCTCTTCCTGAAGTCCACAATCAGTTCTTTGGTCTTGTTCACATTCAGAAGGAGACAGTTGTCTTGGCACCATGATGTCAGTTGCTCCACCTCGTCCAAGTATGCGGTCTCATTGTTGTTGGAAATGAGGCCCAGGACAACAGTATCATCCGCAAACTTGATGACAGAGGTGGAGCTGTGTGTGGACAAACAGTCATGCGTGTAGAGAGAGTAGAGCAGGGGACTGAGGACACAGCCCTGTGGAGCTCCCACACTCACGGTGATGGAGGTGGAGGTGAACTGTCCTACTCTCACCACCTGAGGTCTGCCAGTGAGGAAATCTTCAATCCAGTGACAGAGAGAAGAGTTCAGTCCGAGATCCAGGAGTTTGTTAGTTAGCTTAATAAGAACTATGGTGTTAAAGGCTGAACTATAGTCAATAAATAGCAGTCTTACATAGTTCCCATTCTTGCTGTCGATGTGTGTGAGGGAGGAGTGGAGGACGTGAGAGATGGCATCTTCAGTCGATCTATTGGGACGATAGGCGAACTGAAGAGGGTCCAAGGTGTCAGGGATGGAGGAGCAGATGTTGTTTTTGATGAGTCTCTCAAAGACCTTCATGACTAAAGACATGAGAGCCACTGGGGCGATAGTCATTTAGGTAAGAGGGTTTACTGTTCTTAGGGACAGGGATGATGGTGGATTTTTTGAATGAGGTTGGGACCACAGATGTAGCAAGGGACTCATTTAAGATGGATGTGAGGAGTCTGAGCTGATCAGCACAGGACTGCAAGACACGACCTGAAACGCCATTCGGACCAGCAGCTTTCCTAACATCCACACGTTTGAGTGTCCTACGAACTTCATCCTCCGAGACAGAGATCACGTGATTGTTGCAGCTGAGTGATTCTGTCTGACGCGTCACTCGGCGGTGTCGCGCTGCCGCGATTGCCATCAAAGCGAGCGTAGAAAGAGTTTAACTCGTTCACAAGCAACGGATCAGCTCTCACTTCTGCAGAGGATTTCGTTCCAAAAGCACAGATGGTCCTCAGTCCCTGCCACGTCCGCCGGGAGTCGTTGAGTTGGAAATAAGACTCCACGCGATCCCTATAACGGAGCTTTGCGGCTTTAACAGCGCGTCGGAGAGCATAACAGGATGATTTATAATCCCTCATATTCCCTGTTAGTAGACCGGCGTTGTATCCGGCAGTGCGGGCGTTCACTGCAGCGCGGATTGAACTGTCCACCCATGGTTTCTGATTAGAGAAGGACGTTATAGTTATTGTTTGTGTGGCTTGCTCTGTCAGTGTGTTGATGAAGCAGAGCGCCACATCAGTGAATTCGCTGACGTCCGATGAACTCGCCCGGAACAAGTCTGTTAAACTTGTTAAAAGTTCTCGTTTCTAATCTGCCCTCGTAGGCTATTTTTTTTTCTCTCATCAAAACCGAATATCATCAGTACATCAAGAGCAGGGACAGTTTTTGTGCATTTTGTTTCGTGATCTGACCGGAACAAATAGAAATACTCTGCAACGGCGTTAAGCGTTAGATTAAAGCGCTCGTCTGTGTAAAGACTGCATGAGCCGCGAGAGAAATCTGCTCCACTGATAACAGCAGCAACAAGCGCCAGATCGCCTCTTATTTAACAAACGAACAAAAGGATGCTCTTCTAGTTAACCAGAGATGTTTTGTATGTATTAGTTTATCCTTGAAGCAAGATGTTTTAAAAAAAAGTGGTGGGGACATGTCCCACCCGTAAATTACGCCTATGGTCATGGCCCATTATAAGATTTCTAGCTGAGGCCGTCAGGTTTAGATTTTTGAGCTGTTGGTATTTGCTAGAATCCATGATACCTTGTATCTACACAAGATGTCCAGGACCTCCAGCTAAAGATCCAGCGGTATACAGTATTGTTCAAAATAATAGCAGTACAATGTGACTAACCAGAATAATCAAGGTTTTTAGTATATTTTTTATTGCTACGTGGCAAACAAGTGACCAGTAGGTTCAGTAGATTCTCAGAAAACAAATGAGACCCAGCATTCATGATATGCACGCTCTTAAAGGGGGGGTGAAACACTCAGTTTCAGTCAATCTCATGTGAATCTTGAGTACCTATAGAGTAGTATTGCATCCTTCATATCTCCGAAAAGTCTTTAGTTTTATCATATTTATAAAAGAAATATGGGCTGTACCGAGTCTTTCCGGAAAAAACCGAGCGCCTGGAGGCGTATCGTGTGGGCGGAGCTAAAGAATGACAAGAGCGCAAAGCGATGACGTCCTCAAGCGTGGAGAAACCCATCTATCTCAGCTAATACAGATAATGATCCACAATCAAATCTGAGGCTGAAATAAATTGAACAGGAGAAACGGCAACATCAGGATGTCCGTCTTTGTGGTATGTACTGTATTTAGGGGCCTTTGTGTGCAGTTTATGAGGACATGATTCGGTTTATGGACTATTGTATGTGACTAGACCTTAGAGGTAGCAAGCAAAACGGTTTTGCACGTCAGAGTCAGAATAGTGTAACGTTATACAGAACAACAATGGAGTAACCGTTAGCGCATTTGAATGACGAAGCACGCGATCGTATCGTTTACTGATGTTTACTCACGCGACGGTAGCCAATAGCAGAGACATTTGAAGTTGATTTACTCACCGGCATCTTCCAAAGCAGGACCGCTCTGTCAAAAACACACTTCTTTGGTATGATTTGGTGAAGTCCTGTGACAGCAGTGACCGTGGAAATCCACTTTGCGACGCGACTGAAGCGATGCCTTGAAGCTTCCCGTCATTTCTGCGTTCAAATCGGTTCAAATGCAGCGCTGCCTTCCCGGAATGCTGTGCTGAAGCGTTGAAGTCGCTCGACGTCACCCATAGGAATAAAGTGGAGCGCGGCGCGGACTTTAACAACATAAGTGTTCACGGACGACTGGATCTGCACCTGAGAGACTGTTTACAGCGTGCATTTCCTCTCTCTCCCTCTAGTCACGCGCGCGCGCACCCTACCGGGAGAAGAGCCCGTACGGCCCATACAAGGACCTTCCGCTCTATTTAACGTCAAGTAGACCCATACTCGAAAAAAACTCGCCGAAACTTGTGAGAAACCGGAAGGAGTATTTTTAACACAGAAATACTCCATCAAACGTCCAACATTAGTTTTTGAAACTTTGTCTATGTTTAGGATGGGAATCCAAGTCTTTAAAGGTGTAAAAAGCTTAGTATGCATGAAACAGCATTTCACCCCCCCTTTAAGGCTGTGCAATTGGGCAAGTAGTTGAAAGGGGTGTGTTCAAAAAAATAGCAGTGTCTACCTTTGACTGTACAAACTCAAAACTATTTTGTACAAACATTTTTTTTTTCTGGGATTTAGCAATCCTGTGAATCACTAAACTAATATTTAGTTGTATGACCACAGTTTTTTAAAACTGCTTGACATCTGTGTGGCATGGAGTCAACCAACTTGTGGCACCTCTCAGCTGTTATTCCACTCCATGATTCTTTAACAACATTCCACAATTCATTCACATTTCTTGGTTTTGCTTCAGAAACAGCATTTTTGATATCACCCCACAAGTTCTCAATTGGATTAAGGTCTGGAGATTGGGCTGGCCACTCCATAACATTAATTTTGTTGGTTTGGAACCAAGACTTTGCCCGTTTACTAGTGTGTTTTGGGTCATTGTCTTGTTGAAACAACCGTTTCAAGGGCATGTCCTCTTCAGCATAGGGCAACATGACCTCTTCAAGTATTTTAACATATGCAAACTGATCCATGATCCCTGGTATGCGATAAATAGGCCCAACACCATAGTAGGAGAAACATGCCCATATCATGATGCTTGCACCTCCATGCTTCACTGTCTTCACTGTGTACTGTGGCTTGAATTCAGAGTTTGGGGGTCGTCTCACAAACTGCCTGTGGCCCTTGGACCCAAAAAGAACAATTTTACTCTCATCAGTCCACAAAATGTTCCTCCATTTCTCTTTAGGCCAGTTGATGTGTTCTTTGGCAAATTGTAACCTCTTCTGCACATGCCTTTTTTTTAACAGAGGGACTTTGCGGGGGATTCTTGAAAATAGATTAGCTTCACACAGACGTCTTCTAACTGTCACAGTACTTACAGGTAACTCCAGACTGTCTTTGATCATCCTGGAGGTGATCATTGGCTGAGCCTTTGCCATTCTGGTTATTCGTATATCCATTTTGATGGTTGTCTTCCGTTTTCTTCCACGTCTCTCTGGTTTTGCTCTCCATTTTAAGGCATTGGAGATCATTTTAGCTGAGCAGCCTATTATTTTTTGCACCTCTTTATAGGTTTTCCCCTTTCTAATCAACTTTTTAATCAAAGTACGCTGTTCTTCTGAACAATGTCTTGAACGACCCATTTTCCTCAGCTTTCAAATGCATGTTCAACAAGTGTTGGCTTCATCCTTAAATAGGGGCCACCTGATTCACACCTGTTTCTTCACAAAATTGATGACCTCAGGGATTGAATGCCACACTGCTATTTTTTTAACACACCCCTTTCAACTAATTCAGCTAATTGCCCAATTGCACAGCCTTAAGAGCGTGCATATCATGAATGCTGGGTCTTGTTTGTTTTCTGAGAATCTACTGAACCTACTGGTAACTTGTTTGCCACGTAGCAATAAAAAATATACTAAAAACCTTGATTATTCTGGTTAGTCACATTGTACTGCTATTATTTTGAACAAGACTGTATTTAACCTTGGGCATGGGGTGCTTTTTATCCCCGTTAGCACCAAACAGATCTGGTGGGTTTTCTGCCTAAAAGCTCTTGTTTTAGTGTCATCTGATCTGACCACAGAACCAGGTCCCGTCTGAAGCTCCAGTCGTGTCTGAACTGAATATATTGGAGTTTGTTTCTGGATGAGCGAGGAAGATTTTTCTTGAAACCCTCCCAAACAACATGTGGTGATGTTAGGGTTGCTAGATTTTTTATTTTTCTTAGGCTTTCTGAGCCTAAGACACAACTACTCTCTGCAATTCTGTGACCCTTGAAGAGTCTTCGTCCACTCAAACTCTCCTCCTCACCGTGCATTAGGACGATATAGACACACGGCTTCTTCAGATTCATAACATCTTTAGTTTGATTGGAGCTTCTTAATTATTGCCCTGATGGTGGAAAAGGGATGCTTTCGCTGTTTTCCTACAGCCCCTTTCTGTTTTGTGAAGCTCAACAATCTTTTGCTGCACATCAGAACTATATTCTGTGGTTTTATTCATTGTGATGATGATTAAGGGAATTTGTATCTTGTATCTGTATCTTGCTCTCTGATTGGCTGTCGGTCATTGCCGATGTATCGTTCATTCAGAACTCATTTCACACAGCAGGAGTTTGAATCGCTGACAGGTCTAGATATTTAGCATGCCAAATATCGCACGGGCGACGGCGACTCTTTGGCGATTCTCTCAAACCGTGTCTTTGATCATTCACACTGCGTGATTGTCACTCGCGTGCACGAGCATCGATTTTTTCACCGACCTGTCGGAGAGTCAAAATCGGGGCTAAAATCGGGCAGTGTGAACTTGGCTTAAATGGCAAGCAGGACGAGGCCGAGGGACTGTGAGAATGGGGCGAGGCCGGTGGTGACTGATAATGAGTCTCACGGAGGAACTTGGGCGCATAAAAGGAGGAGCGCCCACGGTGAACGACGAGAGAGGACCAGGCCTGGACTTTATCTTATTACATATATACAGTGACCTCCACTAATACTGGCACTCTTAGTAAATATGAGCAAAGGCGGCTGTGAAAATAAATCTGCATGGTTTAATATTTTGATCTTTCATTCAAAAAAATGAACTCGCATTATGAAATAAATATTTTTCTCCAATACATGTTGAACAAACTATTGTGGGTAAAAGTTAATTCTAATAAGTTTTATTGTATTGCTTTTGTATTTTTTTAAACATTTGATTTATGGTTGTTTTTAAATCTGCTTTATAAATAAATTGAATCATTAATTAGTGCAGTTGTCCACACATAAAATATCTAAAAATTAATTGTAATATTATATAATATTAAAAAAAGACCAAACACAATTCATGAACATTGTTTATTCTGTTGATCATTTCAGATAATGCTTTATAACTGTTATTTTACTTTTTTTAGCATTACAAAAGGAGCAGCGACGCTTAAAGGTAAAGCAAAAACATACAGACACTTAAATGTTAGTCAGATGAGCCATATAATCTTTGATAGATGGCTTTAAAGCGGTGGTTCTGTGGGGTTTTTCTAGGCTTGGGTGTGTTTATTACAGTATAACATGTCTTACAGCGAGAAAAAATAAAAAATAATATTATTGTTCTAATATTCTCCCTTTATTCCACACCACTGTCTCCACTGTCCTTTGAACTCACATGAATCAGTGAATCGATTCATGATTCGGATCGCCAAAGTCAGGTAATTTCAGCCGTAGACATCATATAGATCAACGCTCTATCGAGCGCTACTGCCTATTGGCACGGTCGAGCCGTGGAGCCGCCATCTTGAACTGGTTGCCAGCTCCACTCAGTGTGACTTGTTTGCCAGGTGCAGAGAGCTGTCAGTGCATTTAATTAATCATGTCTGACTGAATACCGATTTTAACGCGGGGTTTTTTGCTGCAAAGGTCATTAATGTAGCTATGATACAGGACACATGGTTCGGCGTATTTTAATATTCTTAAGCCATATTCGGACGGTAATTGTTTCTTGTGGGGTCGTAAGGTATTTTTTAGATGCATTTTAAAGATCTAAAGCCTACACTTTTATTACTAAAATGCTGGAAAGTATTTACAAGAATAATCTTTCATCACCGCTCAAGAGAAAAAAACACGTAAACATTTGAAATGAGCCGTTATTTCCACTCATTTTTAAAATTACTTTTATTTTTAAACAAGACATTTAAATAATTAATAATGTCTTCTTATTAAATATGATTTTTTTAAATTCTTTTTATTCCAAGCATATGACATTTTTACAGCAGACAATAAAGTTTATAAAAGTGAAAGAAAGTTTATAAAAGTGACCAGACGTCCAAAATCAAAATATGTGATGTAGGACATACGGTGATTTATAAAACCACACAATATAAATATGATAAAGAAGCAGAAACAGATAGTTGAAGTAAAATAAGATCTTTTAATAAGTTGAAACAATTTATAATGATTTGTGACATATTCTCTCTCTCTCTCGCTCTCTCTCACACACACACACACACACACACACACACACACACACACACACACACACACACACACACACACACACTAAATATATAATATTCTGATAAAGTTCCGGCATCAGCCTTTGGGATTGGGATTGTTCTGTTCGCCTTCATCTGCAACACAACGACAGTTAACTTATGCCCGGTCAGCAATGCATGTAGTAACTTCAGATTGGATTTTGTTGGTACCAATAGGCACTCAATGTTACCAAACGCTAAAAGTAAGTTTTGTGCATCTAACAAGTGCTTTCTAACATTTTTTTGATCTGAATAGTAACTTAAGTTATGTGGAAAACACTTGAGTTGAGGGAGATAGCTTAGCTAACATTAGCTAGCTACGATTTCATACCATCATAGATCCTTGCTCCTTCTCAATTATCTAGATTTAAGGACAAACTACAACCAATAGTACGATAGCAATGTTAAATCTTACTTGTGAAAAGTAATCCCGCGAGCCCTACCTGCGATGGTTCGCCGATTAGAACAGGAAAATCCTGCACAGTGCTCTGGCATCTTAACTGCTGCTATGCAACGAAACTAGGAGTACGACTGGTTCAAAATGGCCGCCGCAAATCTCGGCGCCCAGCAGCCAATAGGGAGTCTATCTATATGATGTCTATGATTTCAGCAGTCCGATTAGATCCGAATCCTGAATCGATTCACTGATTCATAATGGTTCGAAGCTTTGTTCTGAAATCGGCCATCACTATATAAGGCGTTATTTAGTTTTTTTGTGCACAAAAACTATTCTGGTCTCTTCATAAATGATTGTAGAGCCGCTGTAGTGAGATGGGCTTTGTAACGACGTCTTTAGTGCCTTTATGGGTCTTGAGAGAGGAAATGACATTGGTGTCAATGAAGGCCTTTCTGAGCCATCGGATTTCAACACTAATATCTTCATCTGTGTGTGAAGATGAACGGAGGTCTGACGGCTGACCAACCACAGGAGGAATTAATCACACAATTTACATTTCTGGGTGAACTAATCCTTTAAGACTCATTCCTACATTTGAGTCCTCTCTCATAGAACTGTGACACAAACGCTTCAGTATATAGGCCCATCTGCATATGCAGGAATAACTCGAAATTGTGATGACTGACAGTGAGAAATATTTATGTATCGAAATCAGTTTCAAAATCGCCTGAAACTGGAGCTGAGGCGGGTCAGACCCGACGTATTTCAAGTCTGATTTGACGTGGCATAGCGTCTGTACCATAGACTGTAAAAAAATATGGACGACTCGACATCATCCGTTTCCGCTTGGCAGATTTGAAGCTTTTAGGCGGTGTCATGACAAATCCTGTCCCCCTGTGAAATCGTGTCCGCAAGGACCCCCAGAGCGATTCTATTGGCTGAAAAAAAATGTAATAGGTAATCTGTTCAGAGCCTGATTACAATTCTTGAACAATCGCGTTTTGATTTTTGCTGTTTAAATTGTGTTAAAATAGTCTTTAATGTCTTACAAAGCATATGTTTCGTATATTAGTAGTATATAACTGAAGCTATAAGTGCTTATATAGTTCAGAACATGTCTTTGCTCCCATTATAGCAATCAATTACATATTTCAAATAAATGTTTTGTGTGTGTACTTAGTATGGCAATGAATTCATAGTTTTTTTGTTTATTATATAGTTATTTTGAAACAATTGATTGTCCAGAACCATGTATAACAACTTTTGATCAGGCATTTAAAACCGCTACCAGCGGACACGATTTCACAGGGGGACAGGATTTGTCATGACAGCGGCCTGCACGGCGCGGACATCTTGGGACCGAGTCTGCGCAGTAGCGATTTCGGGACCGGAGTTGCGCAGTAGAGCGCAGGAAGTAGAGCAGGAAGTACAGCTGCAATATCAAAAGCCCGCCCACACTCTCGCAGATGCAGAATAATTAATTATGTTGCTGTGAAATAAACAGTTATGGAAATGTAGAAATTAAAGCTAAAGCTCCAATCTGCTCCCAAAAATTTCGAAAAAAGTCAGTTAGTGCCTCAGTGACAACTTCACTCAGAGAAGCCGTCAGTCTCAGCTGTCAATCATGACGTCACATGTTTTTATAGCATCATAACTAACTAAAACTAAACTTATTTTAAAAACTTATTTTGCCTCGCGTCCATTAGAAAACACAGAGGGGCGGCTATACTGGGACCGGCCACCGGGGGGCGATCGAGGCGCGAAAGCTTCAGTAAATGAGAGGGAGACTGCAGGCTTGGTCTGTACCATAGACAGTAAAAGAAATGGACTGAGCTATCCCATTGACGTCAACAGCGGTATGTGATGTCAGTATCCCCAACTTTCCTGCGAGTCTTAGTGGCCGTCGCCATGACACTCGATACTTCCGGTTGACGGTATCTCAGTTCCGGTTTAGCACACTTAAAGGGGGGGTGAAATGCTGTTTCATGCATACTGAGCTTTTAACACTGTTAAAGACTTGGATTCCCATCCTAAACATAGACAAAGTTTCAAAAACTAATGTTGGGTATTTCTGTGTCAAAAATACTCCTTCCGGTTTCTCACAAGTTTCGGAGAGTTTTTTTCGAGTATGGGTCTACTTGACGTTAATAGAGCGGAAGGTCCTTGTATGGGCCGTACGGGCTCTTCTCCCGGTAGGGTGCGCGCGCGTGACTAGAGCGAGAGAGAGGAAATGCACGCCGTAAACACTGCTCTCAGCTGCAGATCCAGTCCTCTGTGAAGACTTATGTCGCGCGCCACGCTCCACTTTATTCCTATGGGTGACGTCGAGCGACTTCAACGCTTCAGCACAGCATTCCGGGAAGGCAGCGCTACATTTGAACCGATTTGAACGCAGAAATGACGGGAAGCTTCAAAGCATCGCTTCAGTCGCGTCTCAAAGTAGATTTCCACCGTTCACTGCTGTCACAGGACTTCACCAAATCATACCAAAGAAGTGTGTTTTTGACGGAGCGGTCCCAGCGATAAAGGTTCGGTCCTGCTTTGGAAGCAGCCGGTGAGTAAATCTGCTTCAAATGTCTCTGCTATGGGCTCGTCGCGTGAGTAAACATCAGTAAACTCATAAACTGCTTGTAAAGACACAGAAATGTTGACAGGCCCCTAAATACAGTACATACCACAGAGACCGACGTCCTGATGTTGCCGTTTCTCCTGTTCAATTGATTTCTGCCTCAGATTTGATTGTGGATCATTATCTGTATTAGCTGAGATAGCCATGGGTTTCTCCACGCTTGAGGACGTCACCGCTTTGCTCGATCGTCATTCTTTAGCTCCGCCCACACGAAACGCCTCCAGGCGCTCGTTTTTTTCCTGAAAGACTCGGTACAGCCTATATTTCTTTTATAAATATGATAAAACTAAAGACTTTTCGGAGATATGAAGGATGCAATACTACTCTATAGGTACTCAAGATTGACATGAGATTGACTGAAACTGAGTGTTTCACCCCCCCTTTAACAGTTATGCTGCGTTCATCAGACGCGAGTGACACGAATAAATAGCACTATTCGCGTGAACATTTTGACTCCATTCGCTTCATTCACTACACAACAGACAAGAATTTGCATCATAGGACGGGCTTCTGCCAGGCAGCGGCAGTCGTCAGAAGGACCACCGAGTTGAGGCTGCTCTTTCTGGGGTTAATGAGCGCTGAGCACCTGGGCCTCTCACCTCAGAAACCTACTTGCTTCCATAAACCATGCAACATAAACGGACCCGTTTGACATGTTGCCTAGCACCATACGCACCCAACGAGCTTCAAATAAACTCAAGAATTGTGATGTAGAAGTAATATTTATATTTTAATATTTGTAATTGTTGAAATCATGTCAGACATTGTCAGTAGACTTTTTTTTTAATCAACATGAAAATAAATGCATGAACTTCAATTAATTTAAGTGCATTGTTATAAAAATTAACATTTCATTGCTGTAAATTTAATTATTGAGTTTATATAATATATTAGTTTAACCTAGCCTGTTTAAAATACTGCAGTGCAACTGTATAATTTTTTTGCAAGGGGTATGTTTATTGTTTTCAATAATTTACAGATTTATTGTGTAGCAAGACCGCTCTAACAACCTAACGTTAAATAGAGACCTGCTGCACTCCGCAGGACCCAGCACAACCGAGTGGGCGTGGGGTAATATTTGATGGTGAATGCGGATGTGGGTGGCAAGATGTGTGCGTGTCGCAGGAAAATAAAATTATTTTGCGGGACTCCGCAAAGTGGAAATATCCAACAAAATAAATAACTAGAAACAAATAAACCTTTATTTATAATACAATAAAATCAATTTACAGGCGCATGGACGGAAGGTAATTCTTGCGTGGATCATAGGAACAGCCATGCCTACCACACAGTGGCAAAATGTGTGCACCGCAAAACTCGGGTGAATCGCTTAGTGCTGCAGATATTAGTAAGTTCCTGTAAGATAGTCAGATCCATGCGACCATCTGGGACATGTGATCATTTTGCCTGAAGCGTTGTTGTAAAAGTCTACTCCCGAATCCTCATAATACAACCAAGCGTTTAGCTGATAACAGTACAGACTAACGTAAACCGGAAGTTCGATACCGGCGTGTTCTACGTTGCCATAGCGATTAGGGGAAAGGTCAGAGTTCGGGAAAGTTGTGGATAGGAGCACTCACGTCCTGATGGCTGAGTGAACTGCGCAGGCTCAGACTGAGCTTGACGACGTAGATGTGACGTGAGTCTGTGAGACGTGACAGCTGTAGGTCTTCTAGTAGTTGTGGAAAGTAAAATCTGAATGACGTTGTTTAAATATTTTCTCCCGTTGCTTTTGGCTCACTATGGGCTTCTCCCCATTCTTCCCCCTTGACTTTCTCAGACTTTATGTCTCCACGCCCCCCCGACTGTCTCATAGACAGTAAAAGATTGCTTGCGAGCATCTCCTCAGGTCTATACGGTGGGGCGCTCAAGATGGCGACGTGAGCGGTTGTGTTTTTTTGAGCTGAGACAGAAATATAGGGTCCACTTAATTTACTATGACTTAAACTGATTAGTTGCTTAATATAGTAAGGAGTGCATTTGTAAAACACTTTTGGGGACTTTTAACAACTGGTTTAAGGTCGAACAGCTATTTGTCGTTTGATCTAATAGCGCGAAAGATGGAAGATTCTGTGGAGATGGAGACTGAATCTGCAAAAGAAAAAAGGTCTATTTAGGATCTCCACTCTTATGCTTGCAAAGAGACTGAGGGAGGTACATGTAGCTCCAATCCCAACACTCCAGTGAAACGTCCACCAAAGAAAGCAAAGAATGATGGAGGGAATGAACCGTCTTTGACCGAGATGCAGGAGAACATCATTCGCGTTCTGACGGCAAAAATCGACCAAAGAGCTGATCAAATTGACACGGCAGTCAAACAAAATACTCTACAAATCGAAGGACTCAAAAAGTCACTCGATAACTGTTACCAAGACGTCGCTGATTTAAAGAAAGAAAGTGCGCGTCTTAAAACACAGTGCGCGGAATCTCAAAAGAAGATTCAAGAAATGGAGCAGAAACTGAATGACTCTGAACGATACAACAGACGATGGAACTTGCGTCTTTACGGAGTCCCTGAGAGATCAGAAGAAGTCATCAAAGTGGTTGTGAAAGAAATATGCACAGAAATCCTCCCAGAAGCTGAGCGCACCTTTGTGACAGGAGCCATCGATGTAGTCCACAGGATTGGGAAACCTCCTGAGGTGAAGAACAACGTCACACCGCGACCAGTGATCATCAGGTTTCTCTCATGGACGGCGAGAGACTTGGTTTGGAGAAATGCTAAAGCAAATGAATATCTACAAAGAAAGCATCTTCGTTTCAAAGGGGATCTAACTGCTACAGACAAAGAAGCACGCACTAAGTTATGGCCACTTGTAGAAAAGGCAGGCAAAGAGGGAAAAAGAGAGCATACTTTGTAGGTAACAAGGCTCACATAGATAAGAAAGAGGTTAGAGTTACATAACGTTTCATTAACTGAAATGTAGATTGCTTGGAGCAAGCAAAGTTTTTTATTTTTTTCTCTTTTGAGTAGTTTGTATACCAGGTTGTAATTGTTAGGTATACCTATACAATTCATTACATTTAAAAGGTATTTGCTAAACCATATTTTGTGTTCAGATGCAAATGTAAATATACAATCTGTATTTATAGGTTGTTACATTTCTATTGTATATTGCAAAAATCATATAGAAGGTAATATTGAAGCAACAAACAAAAACTTCAAAGACCCTAATAATTCTAAAAAAAAATTTTTTTTAAAAGTGTAAATTTTGATGTCTATTTCTGTTTTTCCGATTAATGCCAGAGGTTTACGTGATCTTTTGAAAAGGAAATCTTTATTTTTATATTGTAAAGGAAAGGGTGTTCTTTTTTATTTTGTGCAAGAAACACATGCTTGTAAAGAAGATGAAAAGTTCTGGAAAAGTCAATGGGGAAATGACATATGGTTCTCTCATTTCAGCACTATCTCTGCAGGGGTCGCTATACTAAAAGGACATTTTAAGGGTCAGGTACTCAGCCACGAAATTGATAGTTTGGGAAGGTTGGTAATTGTACATGTCAGCATTGATCAAACTCATTACACTCTTGTGAATTCATATGCCACCAATAATAAACAACTTAATGAGACGTTTTTCACAAATATTGAAATTAAATTGAAGCAAATTAAAACTAAATTTTCCTTGGCAAAAATAGTATGGGGAGGTGATTTCAATAGTGTGTTTGACGAGGATCTGGATCGATGGCCATCAAGAAGCAATGAAACTCGTTGTGAAATCAGAAATGTATGTACCCGTGTAGGTTTGGTTGACATCTGGCGACTCAAAAATCCAGATAAAAGAATGTATACATGGAGCAACAAAGATTATTCCAAACAATCACGCATTGATTTTTTCCTAATATCAGATGAACTCGAACAGTGTGTCCAGATTGTTTCTATTGAGCCGTCAGTTTTAACTGACCATAAAGGTATATCAATCTCGATTAATATACATGGTCCAACGGATTTTCAATTTAAAAGGGGTTATTGGAAATTGAATAAAAAGTTATTAGATAATCATACGTTTAAAATGATGGTATCAAAGTTAATTGTCAGGCTAAAATAACACATTGTTATGGTGAACATTGGGAAATTATGAAGTACAAAACTAGGAATCTAGCTATTTCAATGGGGAAATCGATTGCTTCAGTTAAAAGACAAAATGAATATAGTGTTATTGAAGAAATAATGCGCCTGTCCAGTAAAGGTAATTTGAATACACAGGAACTAATGGATTTATCATTGTTATAATTCAGCAAGGCCTTGACTTTCTGCCTCAAATTTTACAGCCACAGCCTCCATTACAGCAGCTGTAGCCAGAGCTGCCTCTGCTTCACGCTCTCTCTCAAGAGCATCCAAGGTAGCTTCTAAACGGGCTTTCTCTGTTTTTATTTCAATTTCTTTCTTTGAGAATGAAGCACGAGCCAAGGCAGCCTCAGCCTTTGCACGTGCCTTGGCTGCAACCATGCTGGCATTTGAAGTAACTGAAGCCTTGGAACAAGAGGACCTGGTTGACTTTGACTTAGCTGAGCAGGAAGCAACAGATCGTACCTCTAGATCGGAGTCCTCCATATCAATCAGAAGACTTTAGGGTGGCTGGCCTTGGAATCTCTGATAGATGTGATGTGTACAAACACCCTCAAGCAAGACTAGTAACTCCTGTTGCCATATTCATCTAGGCAATATCAGACACAAGGCAGTCAGGACATTTAGATTCTTGATTGTAGCTCTTTTTTTTACTGTACTGGCCTCATTGAGTCCACTTTCAATTATCCAGCAAGTTAAACTCCTTCATACAATAATTCCCGGAACCACGAAGTGATGTTTGAGAATGTTTACTGAATGAATGGTGTAAAACTGAAAATACAAATACAAAAGGAAGAAATTATATGCACTGATACATGTGAACAAAAAACTGCTTTGACAAACAAATCATTAAAGACGTAAAGCAATGTCACATGAAACCATGAAAAACAAGCAGGCTATTTCAAACAATATAATACATCAAATTTCACTATACAAAATGCATTTAACTTAAAGATAACAAAATCAGCAAAACTCACAAAGAATGCCCCATCAAACTCCAAACAGAAAATGTCCTTGGACTAAGAAGCCCACAACATGTGCAACCTCATGGTGTCTCTGACTCACAGTCAGATTGAGTCTGAATATAATGACATCATCCTCCCTCATTAATGAGGTCACACTCCTCAAACTTCCTGCTATATTCCAAATAGCCTTTAGAGGTCACTTGACTTAATACAACTGGCAGGGCCAGGACACAAGTACAACTGGATACAATTTATCAAGAAAAAGCAGAAGGTGCATTTATCAGATCAAGATATAAATGGTTGGAACAGGGGGGAAAAAATACTAAGTATTTTTTTAATTTGGAGAAAAGAAATGGTGAACTGACCTCCATTAGTAAATTGTTAATTAATAATACAGTCATTGAGGATGATAAAAAGATATCACAGTTTGTTACTTATTTTCACAAAGACCTATACACTTCCAATTGTATATCTTCTGATCTGAACAACTTCCTAGACAATGTTCTAGATAAGGCCAAAATTATTGATGAAGATTTTAAATTGTTTTTTGATGATGATTTGAAATTGGAGGAAGTTAAAGAATGTATTGGCAACCTTAAAGATAATCCTTCTCCACTGTGGGATTACAAATTTATAAATTGTTATATCAAGGTTCCAATGTAATAGTATACTAACAGTTTGTTATGTACATAATGCTTTACAGTTTGGAGTTACAGGCTGACTACATTTCTAAGGAGATCAAGCTAATCAGTCTTTTGTCTTTATGCACTTCCTGATCTATAAGCAACATTGTCAGAGTGATCACATTTGCATCTATTCGTCTGATTGGTACTGTTATGCTGATAGGATTTTGCTTAGTCTGGTTTTGATTGTTCTGTTGGCACGTTCAACCTGTCCTGATGCTTGTGGCCTGTAGGGGCAGTGAAGATTCCACTTAACTTTCAACATTTTAGACGTTCAACCCCTCCTGAGTATGCTTTCTTACAGAATCACCCAATTTGGGCTAAAGATAAGGATGATTGTGAGTTTTTGACAGGCGTAGAACCAGTCAACTTGACAGGAACCCCACCTCCTGTAACCAAACAATATCCAATCAATAAGGAGGCTATACAGGGAATCAAACCTATTGTAGAAAAGTTGTTGCAGCAAGGAGTGCTAGCTAAAACCAACAGTCCCTGTAACTCACCTGTATGGCCCATAAAAAAATCCAATGGGACTTGGACGACTGCAGCCACAGACGGCACGTGTGTTTCTCAATAAAGAGGAACGCCTGCCCGAAAGATATACCCAAGCTCTCCTGGTCTTCACTTCTGAGTTTCCAACAGTTTTGGTGCCGTGACCATAGAGATCCTCACCTGAATCCAGCTCAACAAAGATTCTGACTTTGTTCCACCTGAATCCAGCTCAACAAAGATTCTGACCACATTCCAGACTGAATCCAGCTCAGCAAAGATTCTGACCACGTTCCAGACTGAATCCAGCTCAACAAAGATTCTGACTTCGTTCCAGACTGAATCCAGCTGAATTGTTCTGTACAACCAAGGGTTGGTGAGTCACTCTATCCAAAAGAACCATTAAGACCAGTACAAATTTGTTATCCTCTGCACAGCCAGAGAAGAGTTATCAGACAGCTGTAGGGTTTGATTAACTAAGTTATCCTCTAAAAAATGTGTTTTAGAGATGAAAGTTATCCTCTGTTTTCCAGGCAGGGAAGGTTAGCATCACAAGCTAATAGTTTGTAAGCCTCTGTTTTGGCAGGGAAGAATTGTTTATAAGCCTCTGTTTTTCAAGCAGGGAAGAATTGTTTATAAGCCTCTGTTTCAGGCAGGGAAGAATTGTTTATAAGCCTCTGTTTCAAGCAGGGAAGAATTGTTTATAAGCCTCTGTTTCTCAGGCAGGGAAGAATTGTTTATAAGCCTCTGTTTCTCAGGCAGGGAAGAATTGTTTATAAGCCTCTGTTTCAGGCAGGGAAGAATTGTTTATAAGCCTCTGTTTCAAGCAGGGAAGAATTGTTTTGCCTCTGTTTCTCAGGCAGGGAAGAATTGGTTTGCCTCTGTTCCAGACAGGGAAGATTAGCATTGCAGGCTAATATTTGTGTTGTCCTCTGTTTTACCAAGGAAGGTTAACAGTAGTTGATCTATGTTAACAAGTATACCCTCTGTTAACTAGAGTTTTAGTGTTTTGATTGTGTGGTTACAAAGAAACATGTTTAGAAAGAATGCTAGACTGTTCTCCACAATTGAAAAAGGTGGTCTTGCGACGCCTTTGTGGTCAGATAGTGAATTTAAGTCATTGTTAGGAGAGCACATGGACTCAATTGTGACTGAGTCAGTCAGATTGTATTTGACAAAGAAATATGAGATCCATCCAGACAAGACTTGGTCAATTGATGAATGTAAAAAAGTTTTAGGAGCATGTATTCGCAAGAACAATGTGAAAGGCATTATTTGTTGTCACAGAGAATTTGGTTTTGCGCTAGCTAGACAACAGTCTCAGCGTATCTCAGAGCTAGAGAAACAGAACAAAGAGTTCAGTGCTAGGGTAGCATCTTTGACAAAGAAATTGAACCGCAACAAAGCTGCAGAGAAAACTGATGTGAATGAAGTTAGTCAGACTGATAACACTTATCCTGACTTACAAACTTTGTTTGAAACAGATGTAGCTATCCAAACAGTAACTGATGTGCCTGACAATTCAATGAAGGTATGTGGTGCAAGGAAAAGATCTGGGATTGAAAGTGTTCCTCATAACTTTTGAACAAGTACAAACTATAGCTAAAGGACTAGCACCTAAAGACATAGAAAGATTATCCCAGAGCTTACCCTCAGCACGCACACATTTTTCTGAATTTAGAAGGACATTGTTATTAAAAATGCGTCTCTACGACATGTCGTTAACAGAAGTCACACAGCTGATGTCACAAATTCTAACTGAATCTGAATTCAACAGTTTTAAGTCTGCTGTTACTTCTGAACTACGACATGTCAGTAAAGGCGATATGAGATAAGGTGTTTTGAAAATTCTAAAGAATATCATGGGACCCAAAGTAGACTGGTCCAAAATCACTAACTGTGTGCAAAGGAAAGAAGAAACTGTCAGCGAATACACTGAAAGATTTTGTCAGTCAGCTGTAACTTACAGTGGAATTGTTGATGATTCTGAATGTGTTTTAGATGACCAGGGAGCTTTTGTTCGCGTCTGGTCAGATGGTCTTTTAGCCGAGTACAGAAAAGCATTGCCATTCCTAGATCTAACTTGGTCTAACAATACTCTCAGAAGTAACCTAGAAAGGTTAGCTACATGGGAAAGAGATGCGGATGTTAAGGCAAAAGTAAGAGTAGCAGCAGCTACGTTTAGCACAAGAAATAAAGACAACAGATGGCCTAAGAGAGAAGGCAAATGTAACTACTGTGAAAAATCAGGTCACTGGGAGAAAGAGTGTAGGAAGAAGTTGCAAGATAGTAAAAGAAATGCTATGCATAATTCTGTTCCTTCTCAGCCAGCCTACAATCCTGAAGTAGTTCCGCCAGGGTACACTGAAACTTTAGGACAGCTTGCTCAGGCTCTTCTAAAAGCGCAAAAAGAACAGGCAAAAAACTAATTGTTGGGGCTGTGAGTAGCTACCGTTCCCCTGTAATTCGTCACAATGACAATAACATTTTTGTGAACGGTAGCAAACAAGAGAAAGAGATTGACTTTTTGCTTGATACAGGTGCAGAAATTACAGTAATCCCTACAAAATTGGCTGAAGGTTTAAACAATGATCCAGCCCTTCAGGCTTCATCCGGAATGGTGTTAGGACAGACTGTAAACGTAAGATGCCCTCATGCAGTGTCTATTGAAGACTATTGTGCACTATTGAATCAAGCAAAAGTCACCTCTGTCACCTCTTCTCGTTGGGGAAATTGGTTAATGACCCTCACAGCCCCGAACATTGTTTTACAGCGTGCACCTGTCACAAACCCGTCCTCATGTATGATGTCTGCAATGACTGAAGTTTTGTTAGAGGATGAAGGAGAAATGACTCACGGTTGTGTTACGCTTACATACGCAGCTACAAGTGAAATAGCAGAAACTCCCATTGAGAATGCAGATTTGGAGTTGTTTGTTGATGGTTCAGCTCAAGTGATTGTAGGTAACAGAAGAGCAGGTTATGCAGTCACTTCCACCACTGAAGTGGTAGCTTCAGGACATCTTCCAGATCATTTTTCAGCTCAAGCTGCAGAACTAGTAGCCTTAACTAGGGCATGCACGCTAGCTTCAGGATCGGTTGCAAATATCTACACTGATTCCAGGTATGCTTTTGGGGTAATTCATGATTTTGGTGTCATTTGGCAAAGTAGACAGTTTCTAACTTCTGCTGGATCCCCCATTAAGCATGCTGGATTAGTAAAAGATCTAATGTTTGCCATGAAACTTCCAAAGAAATTAGCGGTGATCAAAGTGAAAGCACATCTCACAACTAATACTATGGAAGCTAAAGGTAATGCTCTTGCTGATGTAGCTGCTAAACAAGCTTGTTCCTATGCAACTGTACAAGTTTGTTCAGGTAGTACAGCACAGAAGACGATTCTGCCTCCTGAATCAATAATTGACCTGTACAAAGATGTTCCTCTATATGAAGCATGGACATGGTTAGACAAAGGAGCCACAGTGGATTCATCTGGCTGCTGGACCAAGGGGGGAAAGTATGTTGCCCCAGAATCACTGCTTCCATATTTGGCTCAACAAATACACAATTTGGGTCACAGTGGTCCAGCAGCAATGAATCACAGGTTCTCAAATCAATGGTGGAATTCAAAATTCAGAAATGTAGCTAACGAAACAGTCAAAAGATGCGTTACATGTCAGAAAAATAATGATGTGCCAGCAGCAATTACAGCAGCAACACATACCCCAGCTCCACCAGGACCATTTCGTCACCTGCAAGTTGATTACATATCGTTGCCTCCTTGTAAGGGTAAAACTGATGTTTTGGTTGTGATAGACAAGTTCTCAAGATGGATAGAAGCTTATCCAACAGGGCGTGCTACAGCTGCACATACCGCTAAATGTCTTGTCACTGATTTCATTCCTAGATGGGGATTACCAGATTCCATTGACTCAGATCAAGGTACACACTTCACAGGACAGGTAGTCAAGGAAGTGTCTAAAATGTTGAAAGTTAAGTGGAATCTTCACTGCCCCTACAGGCCACAAGCATCAGGACAGGTTGAACGTGCCAACAGAACAATCAAAACCAGACTAAGCAAAATGCATCAGGAAGGAGTATCATGGGTTGAGGCGCTGCCAGCAGTTCTGTGTAGTATGAGAGCGTCACCTAACAGATCCGTAGGACTGAGCCCTCATGAGGTTATTACAGGACGGCCAATGCAGATGCCAGGCGTGATTGATCTTAGAAATGCTGATGTTCACATTGCCTCAGATGCCCTGATCACTTACTGTGAAAACCTCACAAAGGCAGTACAGAGTGCCAGAGAGAGAGTTGAGTCATGTTGGCAGACGCCACCAGAAGGTGGACACACGATCATCCCAGGTCAGTGGGTGATGATAAAGTCATTCAAAAACAAGCCCTTAGAGCCTAAGTGGCATGGACCACATCAAGTGATGTTGATTACAGCAGCTGCAGTGTTGTGTCAGGGAAGGAAAGCTTGGACGCATGTGTCACACTGTAAAGTTGTTCCTCCACCGACAGGGATAGGTTAGGACACACGGACCAGTGAGGAGCCCAGGAAAGAACCGAATGCAACAGGCATCGGGGGCCAATCCTGCGGTGAAGATTCCCTCATAGGCTTTCCCCTACCCACTAGTCCATCCTTACCTCACTGTTCTTTAGGTGTCGCAGGAATTAAGACATAGGGAAAGAAGGAACCACAATAGCAGACTCAGACTGAACAGAGGAAACAACCCCAATCTTTGCAGTCTTTTAGAACAAATACTGCTCTGCTGTCTTTTGTTTTCTTTCTTACTCTGTGCAGATACCACTTGATGGCTGTCCCCAGATCTATACGCACCGACTTCTTCACCTGCGTATGAAGCCACAACCTCTAGAGGACAACTAGACCCACTACCGAGCCAATTGTCATGAAAAAAAAAAAACACAACGCAGAGAATCACCTACGGGAACTTCAGTCATCTGTCAACATGATCAAGATTGCCTTGCTACTAATCATCATGGACATCGCACAAAGTGTAGACTCCAGAAACAACCTATTCTTAGAGCTTATGAATATGTCAAGAAATGCCATGTTTGCTGGAAAGATGTCTGCATGCCACACCCACCTTCCGGAGAAGCAAGAATCCCATGGCTGGCATATGATGGGAGGAACTTCTGGTCTACAACATCCTACCCAGTCAATTCAACGGCAGGTTCACCCTGGTTTCTACATAATTCAGCTCCAACCACAAACCAGAAGATGGCTGCATTCAAGGACTCGCTTATGCACAAACATGGTGGTCAAGTACTCTTGAACAAAATCCAACAAGACATTCTTGATCTTTAAGCAAAATTACATCAGATGACTGAAGATAATTCTTCATGGTTCGGAAACCTGTAAGGTTAACAAATGACTCACAAGGACTGTTCCAACCACAAAAGAACATTACCCGTAAGAACTACACGGACCCTAGTGGCATGTTTATTTCTGTGTCAGCATGTCACTCGTCACTACAGACAATCAACACAGAGCAAGTGATATGTGCCTGTAACTTTTTCAAGTTACATGAATTGAAGATGGGGCTTATGCTAACAAACATAAGCTATAGAATGGACTTATAAAGGTTTAAATTTGTATTATGTGAGAGTTATTAGAACTCTCAAAGGGGGGACTGTGGGATTACAAATTTATAAATTGTTATATCAAGGTTCCAATGTAATAGTATACTAACAGTTTGTTATGTACATAATGCTTTACAGTTTGGAGGTACAGACTGACTACATTTCTAAGGAGATCAAGCTAATCAGTCTTTTGTCTTTATGCACTTCCTGATCTATAAGCAACATTGTCAGAGTGATCACATTTGCATCTATTCGTCTGATTGGTACTGTTATGCTGATAGGATTTGGATTGGTGGTTTGATTGGCACTGTTATGCTGATAGGATTAGGACTGGTGACCTGGAAATGTATGGGGTGTGTCCCTTTTACCTAAACAACATGTGCATTCCTTTGTTTAGATTGTCTCCTCCTCTACTGTGTAAATCCCTCCCCCTGAAATGTGGATAAATTACAATGTATACTGTTTAGAATTAGACTTGGACGACTGCAGCCACAGACGGCACGTGTGTTTCTCAATAAAGAGGAACGCCTGCCCGAAAGATATACCCAAGCTCTCCTGGTCTCCACTTCTGAGTTTCCAACACCAGGTAATGATGGACTTGTTAGTGAATTTTATAAAATGTTTCGGGATAAGTTGGCTCCATTTTTGCTAGCAGTATTTATAGAATCTATTGAAAAGGGGGAACTGCCCTCTTCTCTAAGACAAAGTGTTATTTACATTAATTCCAAAGCCGAACAAAAATATTCTTCATTTAGAGAATTGGAGACCCATTAGTCTATTAAATAATGATGCCAAATTATTTGCTTTAATCTTTGCCAGAAGACTGAAAAAAGGATTAGAAAATATTATAGATGAGGAACAGACTGGATTTATTCAAGGAAGGCACATTAGTAATAAAATTAGATTGATACTAGATATGGTAGACTACAATGAAGATGTTTTAGATGATAGTTTTATTTTATTTATTGATTTTCACAAGGCATTTGACACCATAGAACACACCTTTTTATTTAAAGCAATTGAATGTTTTGGGTTTGGTATTTATTTTCAAAATGCTATTAAAACCTTATACAAAGGATGTACCAGTTCAGTAAAATTAGCAAGGGGGACTTCTGGCAGATTTGAAATAGGTAGAGGGATTAGACAGGGATGTCCGATCTCCCCCTTTTTGTTTTTATTAGCAACACAAATAATGGCCCTTCACATTAAAACTGGAAATTTTCAAGGAATTACAGCATTAGGAAAAACATTTAAGTTGTGTCAGTTTGCAGATGACACTGCCTTATTTTTGAAAGATAGGAATGAAATTATTAAAGCAGTGAAATGTATAAAATAATTCTCCAATGTATCAGGGCTAAGAATGAATATAAATAAATCAGTTCTGTTTCCTCTCAAAGAATGTGGTTTAACTAGCTTCTGTAATATTCCAATTGCAAATCAAGTAACATATCTGGGAGTTGTTATATGTAAAGATGAATATCTGCGTAATCATTTAAACTTCAATCCAATTATTAACAAAACCAATAAGAGGTTTAATATGTGGTTACAAAGGGATTTGTCAATTCAGGGGCGAGTACTTTTGTCAAAAGCTGAAGGAATTTCCAGATCAGTTTATGTTTCGTTATCATTGGATATCCCCCCAAAAGTGACCAAACAATTGGATAAAATGCTTTTTGATTTTGTTTGGAGAAACAAGCCACATTATCTTAGAAAAGACATTTTATGCAATTCAAAAGATCATGGTGGTTTAGAGGTGTTGAGTTATGATGCCTTAAACAATACATTTAAAATAAATTGGCTTATTCAATATTTAAAAAATAAAGACAGTATTTGGAATTCCTTTCCCAACTACCTATTCAAGCAATTAGGCGACCTCTCATTTTTATTAAAGTGCAATTATTCAATTGACAAAATACCAATTAAGCTTGCAAAATTTCATAAACAAGCTCTCATGGTGTGGACACTGGCCTACAAACATAACTTTTCACCTAGGAGATACTATGGTAAATGGACTGCATTTATATAGCGCTTTTATCCAAAGCGCTTCACATTTTTGCCTCACATTCACCAACGGCGATGTCGGCCATGTAAGGCACCATCCAGCTCATCGGGAGCAGCTGGGGTTAGGTGTCTTGCTCGTGGACACTTCGACACTTGGTCAAGTGGAACTGGGGATTGAACCACCAACCTTCTGGTTTGTAGACAACCTACATGAACCACTGCCGCCCCTAGTGGTTCAGAAATATAGATATAGATACTATATTTGGAACAACAAAGACATCCTATACAGAAATAAATCTCTCTTTTTTGAATATTGGGTCAAGAACAATATTATTTTAGTTAGTCAGCTTTTAGATAATGATGGTATTTTATTAACATATAAGGAATTTTTAAATAAATTTAAAATACCAGTCAGACCCAAAGAATTTGCTGTTATAATGGATGCAATCCCCAGAAAAGTTTTGATCCTTCTGAGAAATACATCACAGGAAGATCTAAATTTTAATGATATCAAGGATAAAATATTTATTGGTGATAAAAAAAATATT